>NC_080398.1:1800000-2100000 GCF_030265065.1 Corythoichthys intestinalis
GGCAGCACTGCCGTACTGCCCCAGTGTCACTCGTTAGCTACATAAACATTTCGTCGGTTCTGCCCTTCCAATTTGAACCTGAGCGAAAAAGTGATGAGCAGGACAGCACTGTCGATATTTCACAAAACGAGCAGCAAAAGCAATTGAATAAAAGTCTACAGCAGGATTTGAATAGGCAACAAATGGATATACAAAGTGTCAAATGGCAGCAAGTCAATATCTGGGCAAGCCGTTTAGGATCGGATTAAAGACACTGCTGATGAGCTAGAATTGGATGCAGGTACGACGTTTATTGAACACGCGAACGCGAAAAGGGAGACACAAAAAGGGTCCGTGACAGTAGGTTGGGATCAATTAAAAATAAAAATAAAAACCTGAGGGAAAATTGCAGTGAGAGGCAGACAAACGAAAAAAAAAAACAAGGCAAAGATGCAACTAGCAACGAAGGGATATACAAACTTTAAAATGGCAGTAAGTCAATATCTCGGCAAGCCGCCTAGGATCGGTTTAAAGACACTGCTGATGAGCTGGAATTGGGTGCAGGTACAGTGTTGGGAACTCATCCCACATCTCTGTAACAAAACAATCTGACCAGCAGCAGAATGTGACAAAATCATGCCAGTCGTCATACTAGCTTTGCTTGCTAGTTAGCACAGCTATTCTCCCAGTCCAGGCCAACCGCGTCATCACCTGTTTGTGGGGTAAAACCTGAAAGGGAAGCGCAACTGAAATGAAAACCGCAGTGAGAGGCAGACAAACGAAAAATACAAGGCAATGATGCAACTAGCAACGAAGGGATATACAATCTGTCAAATGGCAGCAAGTCAATATCTCGGCAAGCGGCCTAGGATCGGTTTAAAGACACTGCTGATGAGCTGGAATTGGATGCAGGTACAGTGTCGTGAACTCATCCCACATCTCTGTAACAAAAAAATCTGACCAGCAGCAAAATGTGACAAAATCATGCCAGTCGTGATACTAGCTTTGCTTGCTAGCTAGCACAGCTTTTCTCCCAGTCCAGGCCAAAAAGGGAAACGCAACTGAAAAGAAAGTGCGGCTGGCTTGACCACGGAATTAGAAAATAACATAGGGATTGCGTAAAACGGTTTATTGAACACACAAAAAACACGCAATCGCGAAAAAAAGACACACAAAAAGGGTCCGTAAGAGTAGGTCGGGATCAATCAAAAAAAAAAAAAAAAAAAGTGAAAACCGCGGCTAGAGGCAGACAAATGAAAAAAACAAGGCAGTGATGCCAATGACAACAAAAGGATATACAGACTGTCAAATGGCAAAAAGTCTATCTCGGTAAGACGCCTAGGATCGGTTTAAATACACTGCTGATGAGCTGGAATTGGATGCAGGGAACTCATCCCACATCTCTGTAACAAAACAATCTGACCAGCAGCAGAATGTGACAAAATTATACCAGTTGTCATACTAGCTTCGCTTGCTAGCTAGCACAGCTTTTCTCTCAGTCCAGGCCAACCGTGTCCTCACCCCTAGCGTGCATTGCTCGCGTAAAACATGGTGCCCTCCGACGTGAAAACATGGACTAAATATTATACATTTTTAAATCAATGGTCCCGATTGATCGGGTCCGATCACGTCCTTTTCAAAGTATCGGAATTGGCAAAAAAATATCGGACATGCCTTTTTTTAATATATATATATGTATTTTTAATTAAATCGGTTTCTAATTGTATTTAACGTTACAGACATAATATGTTACACTCATCCAGTCTTTAGTTTAGGCTTAAAGTAGAGTTATCAAATTTATCCCGATTACGGCGGTAATTAAATTTTTAAAAAATGTATCATGTTAAAATATTTAACGCAATTAATGCATGCGCGGCACGACCCACTCACGCATTGTCGTGCTCAATCTGTAATGGCGCAGTTTTACCTATATAGAGAGCTAAAAGGCAGCGTAAAATGAGTAGAGTGAATTTTGGCAGCCTTTGGAGCCTTTTTTTAATTGACTAAAGCCTTACAATCCCTCTCCCTACGATTAAAAATATCGTGGGAAGCAATGTGGGGAAGCAAGGTAGTAATTGATCTTTTTCTCAACACCCTATGTTATTTCCCAACACAGAGAAGATATATCAATTGGTAGCACTAGGCACAGTCGTGGTTGCACTTCCCATCATGCATTTGGGCATGGCTACAGTATCATTTACTGAAAGCTCAACAAATACACTAGATGGCAATATTTAGTCACAATATACAAAGTCACATTTATCCTTTAAGAATTACAAGTCTTTCTATCCGTGGATCCCTCTCACAGAAAGAATGTTAATAATGTAAATGCCATCTTGAGGATTTATTGTCATAATAAACAAATACAGTACTTATGTACTGTATGTTGAATGTATATATTCGTCCGAGTTTTATTCATTTTTTTCTTAATGCATTGCCAAAATGTATATGATCGGGAAAAATTATCGGGAATGATTGGAATTGAATCGGGAGCAAAAAAAAAAAGCAATCGGATCGGGAAATATCGGGATCGGCAGATACTCAAACTAAAACGATCGCGATCGGATCGGGAGCAAAAAAACATGATCATAAAAAACCCTAGTAATGATAAATGTGTTTCTAAGAGCATATTTTAGTAAAAGAAGAAAATTGTTGCTTATTAGAGCCTACAAGTCTTTAAGTCCAGAGTTCCCTTTAAAAATCACCAAAAATCCCTGCATGTTTGAACAGTTTGATGGACATTTTTTGTTAATTTACAAAGTGGTTAAGCATTGAGAAATATCATGCCTGCTTACACCACAACAACCGCAATAAGACATAATTTATGGTTTAATTACAACCACTGATGACAGTACTACACAGTGATGGAACAAATCTGAACAGAGCCCGGGTGCGATGAGTGGACCGCCAGATGGGTTGGGGGGACGACAATTATTCGCGGACCCTCAAGACGGTCGTCCAGTGTGTGTGTGTACGTGTGTGTAGGTGATTCAAGTGGATTTTTTTTGCAGGACCCTCCAGACAACCGGCCAAGAGGGGGTCTGGCAGAGATATTTTAACACTTAAACACGACATTACAGCTCCGCGCATCATCTTACTGGTAGACCCTCCCGTCACCCAACCATGCCCATTTTATGCCTGCAGTCGTAACCCCAGCACCTCCCTGAGTTCCGCCCCTGGACAGTACTACATTAGATTGGTAGACTAAGCTCTACATTTTCCTTTCTCAATTAACAATTACTATTCTACAAAGAAAAATTATACATATGTCAGGATTCAAGGGCATAGGTTTGGTCTTAATATTGGTAGGGATGATATAACAGCATAATCTGCAGGTACACTTTTTGCTTGGGACGGGACATTAACAAGACCAAACATATTTGGTGAATGGGGGTCAGGGCTACATTTCTCACCAATATGAACCTAATTAATTGATAGGTGTACTGGCATTTTGGCAAACTCAAAAATCATGCCGATACTGAGTAGCGACACTTGCTTTGTTAAAAATGACAAGTGATTTATTTTGTAGCTGCTTGTGTTTGGAGACTTTACTTTTGGCACTCTAGTTACTTTCCCTACTGAGCCGTAGGTGCCGCTGAGAACCCTCCACCGCCCCAAAGCACTCACAGGCGGACACACTTTGAGCTTTCCCTCATTGAATGAGTAGCATAGAACCATAGATTCTTGGTGAGAGCATATCAATAAGCTTTTGGGCTCCAAAGTATTGCTATACAGTGGGGCAAATAAGTATTTCGTCAACCACTAATTGTGCAAGTTCTCCCAATTGAAAATATTAGAGAGGCCTGTAATTGTCAACGTGGATAAACCTCAACCATGACAGACAGAATGTGGATTAAAAAAAAAAAAACAGAAAATCACATTGTTTGATTTTTAAAGCATTTATTTGCAAATCATGGTGGAAATTAGGTATTTGGTCAATACCAAAAGTTCATCTCAATACTTTGTTATGTACCCTTTGTTGGCAATAACACAGGCCAAACGTTTTCTGTAACTCTTCACAAGCTTTTCACACACTGCCGCTGGTATTATAGCCCATTCCTTCATGCAGATCTCCTCTACAGCAGTGATGTTTTGGGGCTGTTGTTGGGCAACACAGACATTCAACTCCCTCCACAGATTTTCTATGGGGTTGAGATCTGGAGACTGGGTAGGCCACTCCAGGACCTTGAAATGCTTCTTATGAAGCCACTCATTTGTTGCCCTGGCTGTGTGTATGGGATCATTGACATGCTGAAAGACCCAGCCACGTCTCATCTTCAATACCCTTGCTGACGGAAGGAGATTTTCACTCAAAATCTCTCGATACATGGCCCCATTCATTCTTTCCTTTACACAGATCAGTCATCCTAGTCCCTTTGCAGAAAAACAGCCCCAAAGCATGATGTTTCCACCCCCATGCTTCACAGAGGGTATGGTGTTCTTCGGATGCAATTCAGTATTCTTTCTCTTCCAAACACGAGAACCTGGGTTTCTACCAAAAAGTGCTATTTAGGTTTCATCTGACCATAACACATTCTCCCAGTCCTCTTCTGGATCATCCAAATGCTCTCTAGTGAACCGCAGACGGGCCTGGACGTGTACTGGCTTCAGCAGGGGGACACGTCTGGCAGAGCATAATTTGAGTCCCCGGCGGCGCATTGTGTTGCTGATAGTAGCCTTTGTGACTGTGGTCCCACCTCTCTGTAGGTCATTCACTACGTCCCCCCGTGTGGTTCTGGGATTTTTGCTCCCCGTTCTTGTTATCATTTTGACGCCACGGGGTGAGATCTTACATGGAGCCCCAGATCGAGGGAGATTATCAGTGGTCTTGTATGTCTTCCATTTTCTAATAATTTCTCCCACAGTTGATTTCTTTACACCAAGCGTTTTACCTATTGCAGATTCAGTCTTCCCAGCCTAATGCAGGTCTACAATTTTGTCTCTGGTGTCCTTCGACAGCTCTTTGGTCTTGGCCAAAGTGGAGTTTGGAGTGTGACTGACTGAGGTTGCGGATAGGTGTCTTTTGTACCGATAATGAGTTAAAACAGGTGCCATTAATAGAGGTAACGAGTAGAGCCTCGTTAGACCTCGTTAGAAGAAGTTAGACCTCTTTGACAGCCAGAAATCTTGCTTGTTTGTAGGTGACCAAATACTTATTTTCCACTCTAATTTGGAAATAAATTCTTTAAAAATCAAACAATGTGATTTTCTGTTTTTTTTCCCACATTCTGTCTCTCATGGTTGAGGGTTACCCATGTTGACAATTACAGGCCTCTCTAATCTTTTCAAGTAGAACTTGCACAAGTGGTGGTTGACTAAATACTTATTTGCCCCACCGTATATCACTTTCTAGACATTGTCACACCCCTAATGCACACCCCATGAGCTAACCTAATGCTACCCTGAGGACTGCATTTGTTTTAATACAGTGGTCTTCATTAGAGCAGTTATATTTGTGATCGCCCAGAGGATGCTGCAGAGCTGTGAGACAGGAGAGCAAGAGTCAACCGAGAGAGAGAGAAAGATGGACGCTATCCAGCTGCTGTGTGTCAGAAGCAAATCCTCAAATAGGCTCCAAACCATTGGGAAGGGACAGGAATGATGTACATGACGGTGTTGTGACTCCATTTGGTTTTAGATCTCAAATTCATACTGGGTCACCGTCGTAAATCCAACAGCAGATTCTAAGATCCTGCAGGCCGAATCGATTGAAAAGTCTTATGTTGACGTCAGCGGACTTTGGGTTGGTGCTGCTCCTCAGCGACATTTACTGTATCTATTCTCTAATCCAATCTGGGGATCATTGATTATTTGCGACAGTCACCGTCTCTGTCATTGTCTCCAGGGTGCTATGCACTTCAATGTTGTAGTCAGTGTATAAGAATTCAATCAATGAACCTGGTTTGAAATCTTAGGTTGAAGGTATGTGACAACGTCAGTAGTGTGAAGTAACTGATCTGTCGACCAGGACAAAGAGCCATTGGTGTCATGGGTTTTTATTTCTAATCCAAGAGACTTGCGTTTAAATCTTGTAGTAATTCCTCCTCAGAGTTCCTGACATGATTTAGAAGTGGGATCATTAAACATTTGTGGTGTTCCCAGTAAGAAATAAGGACGATTAATTGTAAGTAGGGTTGTAGCTATCGATTATTTTTGTAGTTGATTAATCTAGCAACAAGTTAGTTCGAACAATCGAGTAATTGGATTAGGAACATTTAATAGGTTGCTGAATACATTTTAGGAGATGTAAAACAAAAGCTTGCTAAGATTGCACTTTCAAAAGAGCAATAAACAAGAATAAAAAGTAAAATCCCCGAGTGTTTCTTCAAACCTTCATGTGAAAATACATTAAAATCTTAGCCTCATATGGTCTAAAAAAAATAAATAAATGAGGATCTTCGTACAACCAAAGAACAATTGGCTAACTTGCATAGCAAAAGTACGCTACCTTAAAGGGCAACTGGAGACCTTTCCGGATTTCGGTGCAATTTTACGAATATAAACTTTGGACGAGTTCGTCAAAAAAACCATGAAATTATCAACACGTAATTGCAAGGATAATTTGCGTTTTTTTTGTGTTTTTTTGCACTCCGTTAATGGTCCCTTCGCAAACCCGGAAGTGTGACGTAGATTCCCCGACGCAACAGAGAAGACTATCCACAGCTAGCATAGCAGCAACAACGATGTCAGTGATATTTCCACCAAAGGTAACCATTCAGGATCGCTCTTTCGTGACGCTACCGATGGCAAAGGCTCCCAGGAAAGATGAACTACAATTAATCCCACAGGTTTGAACCTGAGGCGTCAGATGATGGCGATTTACTTGACACAGCAGATGTCGTCATGACGCCAATTGACAGCTCGACACTTCACGAACGGGAGAGTGAGTGGTAAGCCTAAGTCCAGCATCGTGATTTTTTTTATTTGAGAGAATGCGATTACATGGTTGTATATTTTTTTCATGCTCTCCACATACGTAGCTAAAACTGGATATTAGGTAATGGGACAGCTCCTACCGATCTAAATATGGTAAAGCTAGCCTAAATGTGGCTAAATGAATGATATGTTATTGATTTTTGAGACTTATATTTAACCTTTGACAGGCCAAAAAACAACGAGCCAAGGACCTATTTGGTGCTGGGGACATTTGAATTTACATAATACCTATTGATATAGTAATAAAATCACATGAGTAGACCTGTCAGCAAACCTATCTACTTATGACAGGGCAACAGCAACAACAAAAAATGTCGCGCTTCAACAAACAGGTAGTAGCACTCCCCCTCGTTTATCAACAGAAGTGCATCAAATTTTAGAATCAGAGGGTCTACTTACGTCTTTGTAAAACCAAGGTTGCATTGTTGTAGGTTTTCAAAGCTGTCATCGCTGAAATGATGAAAACAATGAGCCAATTGGGGACCTGTATGCATGCTCACAAAAACGGTCCAAACCTTTGCAGGGGAAGTTTTTTTGGACCACTCATAGAGTCTCGAGTCTTCCTGTGAGCAAATCATCGTGTCACATCGAGATGGCATGACGAATCTCGCGAGTAAAACCCAGAAAATGTTTGCAATATATGGCGAGGATAGCGTGGTGCTATATTTCCGTGTTCAGAGTGGTGGCGACGCTCCCTGGAAGCTACGTCATCAGGTAGTGGTCGGCAGAGCGGTGCGTCCCTCGTTGCTATGGTGTTGCTATGGCCATAACTCAAAAACTATGCGGTCAATTGTTATTATTTTTTTTTTATGGGACTTTTTGAGACAGCGAATGATGCATTTAATACAATTCAACCGAGTAAAACACTCAAGAGCGAAATCCGAAAATCTCTTCAGTTGCCCTTTAAATGCTACAAAATGATTTTTTTCCTATAATGCTCTCAACAAATCATTTAAACACATTCCCACAAAAACGGCTAAATATAAA
Source organism: Corythoichthys intestinalis (assembly GCF_030265065.1). NCBI lineage: Eukaryota > Metazoa > Chordata > Actinopteri > Syngnathiformes > Syngnathidae > Corythoichthys > Corythoichthys intestinalis. Next base: position 1,807,903 of record NC_080398.1, read on the forward strand.
AACGGCTAAATATACCTCTAAACGAAATTACGAAAGCATAAAAGAAATATTAGCTCAAACAAAAACCTACCTTATGTTGGTCTTAATAGGGAGCGGCTGGTTTCAGCCATGTTAAATTAGTTATGTCATATTTACTGTTGCCACTAGAGGGCAGTGTATCCACTCAAATCAATAAAACTAAATGCAAACACTTTCAAAACATACCATTGCAACACCACTCTAATTAAACGAATACACTGAAGCTGCAAAATTTGATCTGAAGCTTTTTTCCTAATCGAACTACTCAAGTTAATCGATTAATCTTTGCAGCACTAATTGGAAGATCATTGAGAAGCAATCTTTTGCTAACCATATGCATGTCACCAAAATGTTTTGTGGTGTCCTAATATATTTCTTATCAGGTGTTCAACATTTACTGGTGGATGCACACTACTGGTGCACGATAATTATTGGTCCGATAATAGGAATTATAACGTCATCCCGATAAATCCAATAATATTATAATAGGACAGATAATATGTACTGTTCTGGTTTTACAGGTTACACACTAGTATGGGAAATCAGTTGACCATTTGCGGGGCATTGCTCCCACCTGCTGGTCAGATTAATTCACTGCATCTATTTTTTGTTACAGTAGTTTGGTTCAATCACTTACACATTGTGGTGTCTAGCGGTAGCATTGACAGTCGTGAATGCTTTCTGATACGTTTCCGCCTCGGAAATATATGTAAGTATTTTATGTTTACTATAACATGGATTTGCAATATAAGTTTGCTTCTGTGGGGAAGGGTCATATGTACAGAACTTCATAAGTTGTGTTATGGAAGCCAGCTAATGCTTTAATAGCTCAAGCTAGTGTGCTATGCTATACATATAATAGTTGTGTACAGTATATAAGTGTATTGTGCAGTTTGTTGTATATTGAGTATTGAATATGTGTATTTTTCTGTTGTACTTTCACAATATTAAGACGAGTGTCTTCCCATAAAAGCAAGAAAAGACCAAGCTTTGTGGTTTATGGAAGTACATTCATTCTTAGCTGGCTGTCGGGCAGTGCAGAAGTGAAACACACTTTTTTGTTAATGTCATTATGAAAAATCTGGTGAGATCAAAGGCAAACCTATGTTCAATCCACCACTATTTCTTTTTTTAAACCTCCAGGTGTTCAAAAACTCAGGTTATACATTTAAAAAAATATATATTTAATATCGGTTATCAAAATCGGTATCGGCTTTGAGGAGCAGGAAGTTATCGATATCGGTATCGGTTTCAAAAAATGGATAACGTGCACCCCTAATGCACACCAGTGTTCTTTTCGTCAACAATGACGATAACGAAAATATTTAGTCAAAACACTTTTTTCATGACGACGACAAGAACGAGCTAAAAATGTGTTTTGGGGGACTAAAACAGATGGAGACAAATGCCAATTTTTGGCTAATGAGACGAGAACAAGACGAAAATGTGGACCGTCACATCTTCAGAATGAGTAACATTTTATATGCAGTTAGCCTGCATCCTAGCAGTCTCTGGTTGTGTCACTCATTTGACATGCTGAACCCCCCCCTCAACTCGGCATAATCCTCTACTGTCAAGGCTTGAGGACACGGTAAGATTTTTTTTCTTATCTTGGCCAGGGAAAATATGCAATTTTGCTTTAGCTTTTAAAGGTCTGTGCTGAGTGATCATCACACACTAAATGTAACTTGTAGCGTTAGCATACACCGTGTTAGCATTAGTCTAATGCCCAACTTTTTTTTTTTTTTTTAACATACAGTTAATGATGTCCAGGTGGGTATAATTAATTGAAAAATATTGTACTGTTCCCCTGCTGGGTGTGTATTATCACCAAGTTGGCATTGTCCTTGTAAAGATGTAGAATGTAAAGAATGCAGTTGTCCGTCAATGTTCATTCGTAATAGCTGGAAACATTTATTTATTTATTCATTTTAAGAGTAAATTTTTTAATTTTACAGAGAAAACATTTTTAGTAAACGTCGACTAAAATTAGACGAAATTAGACTTGGTTTTCGTCTACGAAAACTAGACAAACACATTTTGAGATGACTAAAATATGACTAACACTAATAAGTATTATCATCCAAAAGACGAAGGCGAAATTTAAGAGGGTTGCCAAACACAACACTGATGCACACACAGTACTTTGCCTCATTCATCCTTCCTAGTGATCTATACTTGAAAGAACCTTGCACCATTGACACACATGATGAAATCCCAGCATTGATGGGAAACGAGGCAGTTTTGTGTCAATCATTGAAACAATTTAGGAAGTTCACAAATGATGTAAACACCCATCCGCTTCCTCACTACAATATAACGGATTAGATTAGAAGAACCGCTCCCTGCTGCCTACCCTAACTCTAACAAATTCGCATTTTGGTCAATGGGCCTGCATGAATAAAAAATCAATACCATTGTAAACTATGACTAGTTCAATTTTTTGTTCAAATTAAACAACAGCGTCCTCTAGTGCCAAGTTGTCTAACTGCTTTGGATTCCTGGCCTATTGCGTGTGTGTATATTTACCAGCAGATGACGCTGTCATTCTAATAAACCCATCAGCTTGCATTGCATTGCTTGAAGTTATCCACTAAAGCAGTGATTGTTAACCTTTTTGGCGCACTTACCTATCTGTGAAGTTGTACGGTTTCGGCGTAATTTGTACAAGTGAGCACTGATTTTTAAATAAGTACGCCGTACGTTCAAAATCTGTACGTTTTTTCGTGCATTTCTCCGTTCTGAGTAAAGAGTAAAGCAATCCCAAAGAGAAAGTTTTAACAAGTTTTTTTTTTTTCTTTTTTTTTTTTTTTTACAAATGAAATGCCTCAATGCATCTTTTTCCCTTATGAACATTTTTCTAAAGCTTTATTGATGTTTTTCTCAAGTTAAAGCGCCACGCAGAAATTGATACATTTAATTGTGTAAGCAGGATTTTTGTATTATTCTTATTATTTAATTATCTGGTCTTTGCCTTTTTGGCAAACCCAGATAATGTTATTTTGCGACTTTATTATTTATTTATTTATTAATCAACTTATTTTCCGCATTTTTCCGACGCACCGCACAGCCCGTACCGCTGCACCGATCGGCACCGTTCAGGTATCGACACGTCCGGAATTTTCGTGCGACTGTGGCTTTTTGTCAAACGGCCCCAAAAAATTTTCCGTTTTCCAAATCAACAGGAAATAACCAAATATCAATAGGACACGCCCCCAAATGACCTGACACGATCAGGCCACGCCCCCCAAATGTTCCCAAATGACCTTATTTGATCAGGCAACGCCCCCTAAATGTTCCCAAATGACCTGATATGATCAGGCCACGGCCCCTAAATGTTCCCAAATGACCTGATATGACTAGGCCACGCCCCCAAATGCTCCCAAATGACCTGATATGAATAGGCCACGCCTCCCAAACGTTCCCAAATTACCTGATATCATTATCCCACGCCCCATAAATGTCCCCAAATAGACAGGAAGTGACCTAATATTGTCCCCAAATTCTCCCCAAACCAACCTAGGCTGGGGCTAAGATCTGTATCTCCACATGGCAAAGACCAGAAGTAATTTCTCCCGAAATTGCAGTTTCTAGTTTCAGGTGTTTTAACTCATTTGAATTTATTTTATTTATATACGGGCTATTATTTATGTTATTACGTATTCATGTCTTACAAATGTGATGTAGTATTCATTTATATTCTATATTTTATGTTGTATAATTTTAGTTCATAACAAAAGGACCACAGTTTTGCTGTAGCAAAAGAATTGTTGCCTGACTCAAAGATTGGATCGATAAGTTACTTTTATCAATTGAGATTTTTAATTTCGTCAACGAAAATATTGTTATGCACTGTAATTTTACTCAAGCTATAAAAGTGTATGAAAAATGTATAAATATAGTTTCTTGGATTTCTTTCATTCATCCATTTGACAATATTACCAATAAATTTATATTATTTTAAAAAATTGAGTTTTATTTTTGTTTCATATTGCACGCTCTATAAAACGTTGTTAGATTAATCACTATTTTGTAAGGGCATACGTCACTATTTTTAAGATTGACAGGTATGCAATCGGGTTGACAGGTATGCAATTATTTGATTTAAAAAAAAAAAAAAATCCCAAGTCACGATCAAGCCTCATGTCAAAACTTCAGAATTTCGGGTTATGGTTAACAGCATATCAGTGCCAATATAAATGACGGCACAAAATCAACAACACACAAGTGGATTGTACAGTGCAATAAACACAGAGGTGGTGGCTGGCGCGGATTCGCGTGCACAGCCCGGAAGTACTCCTCTCAACGCACACGCGGTCAATTTGGCCACAAAACGTGGCGGCAACTAAGCACTTTACACTCAATCGGACTAATAACACATCCCACAGATGCTAAACGAACATATCACCTCACGGCATAAATGTTGAACACGCGTATGATGTAAACAAAGCTTGCCAACTTAGAGCGATGACTGCCCGTCGTTGCTACGGCAAAGCTACGAAACGGCCGCACATGTAGGGGGTCCAACCTTTTGCTGATACTCTCCTGAATGAAGGAAAAATACTCACCGTCATTCATGAATACCCACAGATCAACATTCCCTCGCAACGTCTCAACACTCGGCGCGAATGCCCACCCGCCTCAGTCCCACAGCACGTGACGCGAGACCAAAACAGGAAATAGCTAAGAGGTTGTCATGGAAACACGTACCGGAAGGCTTTTATTTTAGCATTTTTTATTCAAAATGCTCTTCGTACATGACTACAATATTCTTCATTCTACATACGTTATGAAGCAATGAAAAACTAGTAATGCAGACTTGCAGAGACTAAGGAAACTAACTTTGATCAGATTACTGGTGTAGAAAAATGAACGTGTTAGATTACCTGTTACTGAAAAAAGTAATCAGATTACACTAACGCGTTACTGACAACACTGCATGCTGAGTGTGTATAATCACCAAGTTGTCTACTTATTATTTATTTTGGGAGTTTTTTTTTTTTTTTTTTATTTTGGAGACGAAAACATTTTTAGAAAGTCATCTGTTGACCTCAACAACTTCATGGTTTAACCGGGCATTCCTGAGCTAAGTGCTCAACTTCTGACCACAAAAAGTTTAAGAACTCAAATAGCTGTAACGTGACCTGAAAAACCCTTCTAAGTAGACCGAGGTTCTTCTATTGTGTATAATTTCCAAAAAGTGACGTTGTGTTACTGTATAATATGTCTTGCTGTCTATGCCGAAAAATGAGTTTCAGGTGGAAGCCAAGATGCCTTTGCTGCAGTTGTTTCTTTGCCCTACATGCTGTTTTAATCCTAATAATAGGAATTTTAAAATAGTTCCTCCTGTACACCAGACTTCAGGTTTGGCTTTGAGTCACTTTCCAAGGCGTTCCGTCTCTTCGTGTTCCGTGTAGTAGACTATAACTCTTACCTCATTGTCATGAAAGGTGCGCTCGCTCAGCACTTCTGTCCATGCAGGTCACATCTGGCACGACCCAAAAAGAGAGATGAAGGCGGGGGAGCCTACTTTGAACATCAAAAGGAGGCCATGAAAAGTGCTCGGAGGTACGATGACGTCCGATGAACGCTTGACATTTGATTCAATGTGGATTCCGCAACCCCAGGCTTCGCGTTAATACGACCTAGTAAAACTAGATTCCACACATTAGACAACAGTGCCACCTTAAATAGAGATTACTGTAACTTTGTAGCATTACGATTGCATACAGCGTTTAAGTTTGTGTCTTTTTAAGACTTCAAAATGTTATTAGCATGCTAGTGTAATCCCTGTTTCTCTGCTGCGGCTTTGAGCTTCAAACTCCTGGACTCTGAGTTATGTTGTGTTTTAAATATTTCCAGAAGTGGATGGTTTCGAGTCTTTATTGTCTGCATAACACATGTACACAATGCGAGGTAGTCAGTCGCACAGGCCTCACCACAACATGCGAAAGAATCATTAAAATGGTTAGCTTTGTGGTGCTAAGCTAAGAGCAACTTAGCAATGCTATCCAACTCACCTCAATGATGATAAAAATACAACTGGCGACACCTGTGACCAGTGTTGCCGACACCCCAGTAAGGAAAGTAGCTATTGGCTGTTCTAAAAGTTGCTTAATCACCTCAATGCCTAATTTGCATGTACCGTAATTTCCGGACTATAAAATGCTACTTTTTTCCTTCATTTGGAATCCTGCGGCTTATAGTCCAGTGTGGCTTATTTGTTTTAATGGGTTACGCTTCATTTAACAGTGGCCATAAGACTTTCATAGGACCGTCATGATTATGACATGACACTGTCATGGGCATTACTGAATGCTTATGACAGATGTCATTAAAGGCAAGGCAAGGCAAATTTATTTATATAGCACAATTCAACACAAGGCAATTCAAAGTGCTTTACATCACATGAAGACCATAAAAATCACATATAAATGAACACAACGTAAAAACCAAGACAAAAGATCGCATTTAATCACAGAATAAAAATAAATAAATAAAAATAAAGCAAAAACTACTGCTACTAATAATAATTGAAATCAGCAATGGAGATAAGCACAAGAGGAATAGAAAGCAGATAGATTGAATTATATAGACAGTTATGGATATGCAGTGCTAAACAAAAGCGTTTTTAGCCCTGATTTAAAGGAGCTAACAGTTTGAGCATACTTCAGACGTTCGGGTAACTTGTTCCAGAGGTGAGGAGCATAATAACTAAATGCTGCCTCACCCTGCTTGGTTCTTGTTCTTGGAACATGGAGAAGACCGGTTCCAGACGACCTTAGGGGTCTAGATGTCTCATAGGAATCTTAACAAGTCAAGCATTTATTTTGGTCCAAGGCCATTAAGTGTTTTGTAGACGAGCAGTAGCATTTTAGAGTCTATCCTTTGACTCACTGGAAGCCAGAATAGCGATTTCAAAACCGGTGTAATGTGGTCCAGCTTCCTTGTATTTGTGAGGACTCTGGCTGCAACATTCTGTACTAGCTGCAGCTTCCTGACTGATTTTTTATCAAGACCTCTAAATATACCGTTGCAGTAGTCCAATCTGCTGAAAATGAATGCATGCATAAGTTTTTCCATGTCTTGTTGAGTCAGAGGCCCCTTAATTCTGGTTATATTTTTTAGGTGGTAATAAGCGGATTTAATGACAGACTTTAGATGGCTATCAAATTTTAGGTCTGAGTCAATAATTACGCCAAGGTTTCTGACTTGATTTGTAGCTGTAAGTGACATTGTGCTAAGTTGGCTGCTTATCTTTGACCTTTCCTTTTTTGGCCCAAAAATGATCACCTCTGTCTTCTCCACATTTGACTGGAGAAAATTCTGGCACATCCATTCATTGATTTGATGAATGCATTTGCTCAGGGAGACTAAGGGACTATAATCATGTGGGGACACAGAAATGTGTCATCTCCATAGGCGTGATATGAGATGTCATACTGTTCCATTATCTGAGCTAACGGAAGCATATAGATGTTAAATAAGAGTGGTCCAAGAATTGACCCTTGAGGGACTCCACACGTGAATTTGGTTCGTTCTGACTGATAGTTTCCGATCGACACAAAGAAATCCCTATCATGTAAATAGGATGTGAACCACTGAAGAATTGTGTCAGTAAGCCCTACCCACTGTTCCAATCTGCTGAGTAGTATGTTGTGATCAACCGTGTCAAATGCGGCGCTGAGATCCAATAGTAGCAGAACAGATGATTTGCCTTCATCGGTATTCCGACGAATATCATTTAGGACTTTGATGAAGTGCGTACGACAGGAGAAAAAAGTCTTAAATAGCATTACTATGTGAATTACAATTAGATTTTGAGACGATTCGACTATATACAACATGCCGGTTAGCCACGCCTACCATAACGTAGTAGGAGAAGCAAAAAGTGAGTTATAAAAAAACACCAGGAAAAAGTCGCTAGATTTGTTGCCAGTTACTTGTTGCTAGTTTAGACCAAAAAAGTCGCCAGATTTAGCGAGAAAATCGCCAAGTTGACAACACTGCCTGCGACATGCCCAGCTATTTATTGCCACCACATGAGTTGAGGGGGGCGCTATTGTGCCCTCTAATGTGAACAAGTGGAATCAAACAAATCCAAAAAACTCTGTTACACTAGTATAAACTTGTTAGCATGTTTCACTGATGGCCAATAGTGTAAGTGTTGTGTTTTATTTAGCATGCTAGAGGTGAACCACAATGTTGAATTTTCTTCCCTACTTGGTATTTTTCCAGTGATCTTGTGTAAGAGTTATGATTAACCTACAAGGCTGAGACGGCCGACACTTGCCAAGGCCGCGTGAGATATGAGATGCTGTGTAAGGACAAGTTGACAGGCGGGGAACAGAAATTATGGACATAAAACTGACAAAAATGGGGAACACGAATTCTCTTCCTCTTCTCCGTCTTGTACAAATATGGAGTTTGATTTGGTGTGTTACGCCACTCAAAGGGCTGAAGGCGACTCTTAGTATCATGACTCAACCTTTGCTCTCGTAATTTTCCAACGAGAACACAAATCATCAACCACAGGTTGATTTGTGTTGTTGTTCGGACATTAGGAGAGTAAAGGTTGGGACCAAGACTGTGAGGGGTTTGGATTGAGTAGGACTAAGAACCAGGCTGGTTTTGACCAAGTTCAGATCATGAGGTTGAGCTGTCGTCAAGATAGGCGAACTTGGTCACACCTTGCTTTGTTGATTGTCTTGCCTCGACTTTAAAGTCCGTCATCTTATCGCCAACCTTCAAAGTATTGGTCTTGATGCAGTCTGAACCTGTGTTGGCCTTTACCTCGACTCTGTTATAACCAGGGGTTAATTTGTGCCGGATCCTGCCAGAACAAGATCCGGCACCTCTTGTTTTTCGCCACTCTGTGCTCCGGCACTTATTTGGGAAGATCCGGCATCTGTCGTGTATAGAAAATAATAATAAAATTAAAACCATAGGCGGAGTTTGACTTTTGGGTCGGGGGGTACAACATGTTGATGACCCCGAAACGCAAAGCCAGGAATAAAACCAACTTACAAGAATATTTATAATAATACGTTGACGATGAGCGTTTTTTTTTTCCCATCATTCTTGAGAGGAATTCTATATCAGGCTGCTTAGGCAATACTTTTCGCCAAGATCGTCATCCATTGAATATGGTACGCCCGCCGATGTCGGGCCAATGTAGTTTCACCAGTCAAAAATTGTATCCCCTGGGTGCCATATGGAGGTAGATTTGTGTCTTTATTATTCAACCCAAAAAATATTGCGTCAATAGAAAATAAAAAATAAAGTGTTTGAATGCAAAAATAATTTGAAACTCAAAAAACTAAAAAAAAATAAAAATAAAATAAAAAAATGCATGTGAAAGCTATTTTTCTTTGATTTTTTTTTTGTTTGTTTGTGTTTTTGATTGAAGTAATGTTGATTTTTTTGTTTTGGGCCACATTTTGGCTAGGACATTTTTTGTCTTTATTATTCAATCAAGAAAATGCATGTGAAAGCTATTTTTCTTTGATTTTTCTTTTTGACTGAAGTAATGTTGATTTTTTTTGGGCCACATTTTGGCTAGGACATGTTTTGTCTTTATTATTCAATCAAGAAATAAGTTTAAAAAAATATAGATTTTCAAAAGAAAATCACTTCAATCAAAAAAAATAATAAATTCAATCATAGAAAAAGTTTTTGAATGCGAAAAAATATTTGAGATTGAAAACTTTGCATTTGAACACTTAATTTTTCATTGAAAAAGTTTTCTTTGATTGAAGCAATCCTTTTTTTGTTTGGGCGATATTATGTTTAGGACAATTGTGTCTAAATCATTCAATCCTAAAAAAAAAAAAAAATTCGATCAAAGAAAAAAAATCATTTTTTAAAATATTTTTCTTCTAACATATATATATATATATATATATATATATATATATATATATATATATATATATATATATATATATATATATATATATTTATATTTTTTTTACATTTTCTGCAAAGCACATGACCGTCTAAAATGCTCGAAAACTAATTTTGACCCATTATAAAAATTTTTTTTTTTGTTAATTTCATTTTTGTTGCAGTTTTATTGCTTTACAACTTTTACATATATAGGAAAGTCAATTACATGCAATAACACTTTTCAGACACCGGGGGGGGGGGGGGGGGCTGGCCCCCTCTTAAGATCTGCTTATGATTAAAACGTTTTTCAAAAAATTTATAAAATAAAATGATAATATGCATGAATTCATTTATGGAACAAATTAAAGAGTCAGAGATTTTTTCTTGATGGACTGAAAAGCTGAACCAACAAATCGCGCCCCTGACATAAAAAAAAAAAAAAAAAAAAAAAAAAAAAAAAACTGGCATCTGGGGAGCAAGCAGCCAGGATCAAACGTTATTTAAACATGCCAAAAAGACAGTTGCATTTCCTGTGTTTTTTTTTCAAAAAGAAGGAAGATGGTTCGAAACGAGTCAGAAAAGCAACAATTGGCGATGAGGGCAGCTGCAGCTATCATGCTAATGGGCAGGACGGAGTGCAGCAGGAGGCTAGCGCCGCAGCAGCTAGCCAGGTTCACGGACAGCCTGGCAAGCCGGGGCAGGAGGCTGCTACACTGGTAGCAGCTGGTCAGATTCAGCGCCACCCGGAGTGGGGGCCAGCTACAGCGCCAGGTGGACCACCAACAGCCGGAACAACAGGCCAGTACCCTTATGGAAAATTCGGGTTTGGGCTGCACAATATGTAAGGCGGTGGGAACTTTGGGCCCAAAGAAGATGGGCATGGATGACACTCGCAAAAGAATGGGTTTGTGTTATTTATTGTAATCTCTGGGATTTTTAAAAAAATGTTTTATAAGTTTGACCCGTTGAAAAACTAATTGCTGACTGTGTACTGCCCCAGTATGTAAGTCCCACCGTGGTTATGTGGACAATTGCCCGTGCTGTGCAGAGTATAGCCTAAATAATTGTAAATTGTTGTCGTAATATTTATACCATGGATATTATCTGAAATTGAGGCTTATAAATCCCACAGCACGGCACGTGGGCATTTGCGTGTTGTTTTCAACACCATTTTCTGTGTATCTTCCGGGACCTGTGCTCGTCTCGTCATCCCTGCGCTGTCATATGTATTTTGCGTTCCGGCGACTTAAGATTTACAAATTAAGCACTGGTTATAACTCCTTAAGGCTTTGGTCCAGTCGACGACCTCTTGAATTGGTCTCCCTTGTTTTTTTTCTCGACTCTATCTTATTTTTTCTTGGTCTTTAGCCTTTATGTGGTCCCAACACCTCAAAACCTTGCTCTCAATTTAGCCTCACCCTGCTACAGTGTTGGTCTTGACTTGGACTCGACTCGATCTCAACATACAGTACCTCAGCATTAGACTTGAGTCTCTTTTGCCCCTTTCATAGTTCACATACGCCTAATCACCGTGAAAATCCTGGGATTTAAACGGGCAGTGCTTGTATGTCAAAGCAATTTCCCGGGTCGACTGACACGGATATTACACAGACATTTCACGGGTTGCGTCTTGGTATAATGTCCGGGACGTTCTCGGGACGAGGAGTATGTGAAAGCAAGCTTTAAATTCCCGGGTCACAGCACGATGGCTTATGATGTAAATATCATGGCAGACCGATCGTCACTTCCTCTTTCTTCGCAAGACTAAAGGCGGTAAACAAACGTTGCAATTATCAACATAGCAAGATGAAAATAGCTAAATTAAATTAACACATAACGAAATTAAATTGCTACTGGATTGTAGAGCCGAGGAAGACTGTCCATCGTCCATCTTTGGCAATGTGTGGTTTATTTTTTTCCCGATATTAGGTTCTGCAACTGCGGAAACAAGGTTGTACCTCAAAGCAGAAAACAACGGAGGGATGGTTTCAAGGCTTTAGTTCATACAAACAAAAACACAAGCAATCGCGGAAAAGAGGGAATAACACAATGGGTCTGTGACAGTAGGTCAAAGGGCATCGATAATACTAACCTAAGCGGTAGGCAGAGAGCTGATATGAGAACAAAACAAATACACTCAAATACCAGCACAACGTAGGGGATTACAAAACAAGGGCAACAGAGGTCTCAAAAGGCGCCCAGCAAGTTAATATCTCGGCACCATTCTCTTGGCTGGTCTGGGCTTAAATACAGTCTTGATGAGCTTGAATTAGCTGCAGTTACGATGTCGGGAACACTCCCACAACCGGCTCTGTAACTAAAAATGATTTTACCAACATTGTAACAGCTGATGCTGACCAAAAATGACGTAATGTCCGGGTTAAAAAGTCGCGACAGCAGCCCTCCCTGCACAGAGAGCGCCAGTGGGCCACACGGGACACGTTTGTGAAAGTGTCCAACCCGCGTCATTCCCCGGATGTCTCTACATGCGTGAAAGCAATGACGTGCGTAAATCCAGCATCACCTTACACAGGGATTTACCGGGATATGTTTGTTAAAGGGGCTTTAGTCTCAATTTTCCTCGGTCTTGACCCTATTTTGACCCCCTTAATATCTTAGTTTCAATTTGGTGCCCATCTCTGGTGTCCTAATCTCTAAAACGATAGCCCAAATCCTCCTCTGTACCTAGTAGCTAGTGACGTGCCGTGCCTCCTTTGTTTTGTAGTCACCCCACAACCCCCACTATCATATATAATTTACCACTGCCAGGAATTCCTCTTGCGTCTATTATTAAATGGAGTAACCCATCATTTGCTGTCCCACAATCTTACTTGGAAATTATTGTTTGCCCCCCACCTTGCCAGCCAGGTATTGTGAACCGTTAAACTGTAATCTTAGTCAAATAGATTTGTCTCAATCCCTAAAAATACTTGAGATTACAAAGTATTGGTCTTGAACAGCACTCTTTCGTCCTCACCTTGTCTTGGTTTGAAAATGTGTCTTAGTCTTGACCTCAACCTAGTCTCAACCTGACTTAGCGGCAGTCTACATGGCGACTCTGTGACACAAAGACGCAATGACTGAGTAGCGGAACGGCTTCGCGTGCATATGGTGTCGGCGAAGACGAAAAATTCTGAATCCTGCCTCCAAAGTGGAAGAATCCGATTGCGGGGGATTTAGGGGGGCTTGTGGCACATGCATATCAAAGGCACCCGCGGCGCGAGACCGTGCCGATATCGTCAGCACCCGTACATTGGGCATGCGCAGCGGTGCTAATACACATTAAAAACAGCAAATATGGCAGAATGTCTGCTTTAATGTACTGTTTTAAATTAAATATGTTGAATGTTTCCATTTTTGTGCCTTTTTGAGCAAAAGAAAAATGCCATTGCTTCAAGTGGGCGAGCATATTTTTTTCCGGGTTGAGGAGCTTGGTGAGGTCAAAGTGCATCATTTGCTGTCACTTTGTAAATCTGCACTGCCCCCTAGGGCTTGGCATGAATACTACATTGTTTTGATGCGGAATTGCGACATTGTTCGAATGGAGACGGGCCCATATACAGTGGGGCAAATAAGTATTTAGTCAACCACTAATTGTGCAAGTTCTCCCACTTGAAAATATTAGAGAAGCCTGTAATTGTCAACATGGGTAAACCTCAACCATGAGAGACAAAATTTGGAAAAAAAAAAAAAAGAAGAAAATCACATTGTTTGATTTTTAAAGAATTTATTTGCAAATCATGGTGGAAAATAAGTATTTGGTCAATACCAAAAGTTCATCTCAATACTTTGTTATGTACCCTTTGTTGAAAATAACGGAGGCCAAACGTTTACTGTAACTCTTCACAAGCTTTTCACACACTGTTGCTGGTATTTTTGCCCGTTCCTCCGTGCAGATCTCCTCTAGAGCAGAGATGTTTTGGGGCTATCGTTGGGCAACATGGACTTTCAACTCCCTCCTCACCCCGTGGCGTCAAAATGATAACAAGAACAGTGAGCAAAAATCACGGTACCACACGGGGGGACCTAGTGAATGACCTACAGAGAGCTGGGACCACAGCAAAGGCTACTAACAGTAACACAACGCGCCGCCAGGGACTCGAATCCTGCTAGACGTGTCCCCCTGCTGAAGAAAGTACACGTCCAGGCCCGTCTGCGGTTCGCTAGAGAGCATTTGGATGATCCAGAAGAGGACTGGGAGAATGTGTTATGGTCAGACGAAACCAAAATAGAACTTTTTGTTAGAAACACAGGTTCTCGTGTTTGGAGGAGAAAGAATACTGAATTGCACCATACCCACTGTGAAGCATGGGGGTGGAAATATCATACTTTGGGGCTGTTTTTCTGCAAAGGGACCAGGACGACTGATCTGTGTAAAGGAAAGAATGAATGGGGCCATGTATCGAGATATTTTGAGTGAAAATCTCCTTTCATCAGCAAGGGCATTGAAGATGAGACATGGCGGGGTCCTTGTGCATGACAATGATCCCTGTCAGGAATGAGCGGGCAGGCAGGTGGTGTGGACCCAAATGCAGGGAAACAAAAAAAGGCAGCAAGGCAGGGAACTCAAAAAACGTTTTAATTATAACTAACCAAAGGCACAAAGTACAAACAAAAGGACTGGGGATCAAAAAGGCAAACAAAACTTACTTTACTGGAGGGACTATAACACGAGGGCTTGGACAGGACTTCAACTTTGACGCAGACACTGACATTGACAATGACGCAACAAGGAGTGACAAGAAACTGGGTGATTATACACACACACGCAGACAAGGGGTAACGAGACGAGGAACAGCTGGGTAACACAGGTGGATGCAGATTGCAGGATACACTGGGAGAGCACACACAGGTGAGAGCAATGGGCAATCACAGGGACAAGTCACACTAGGAGAAAACAAACACAAAACCTAACAGATCCCAAACACACAGCCAGGGCAACAAAGGAGTGGCTTCGTAAGAAGCATTTTAAGGTCCTGGAGTGGCCTAGCCAGTCTCCAGATCTCAACCCCATAGAAAATCTTTGGAGGGATTTGAAAGTCCGTGTTGCCCAACGACAGCCCCAAAACATCACTGCTCTAGAGGAGATCTGCATGGAGGGATGGGCCAAAATACCAGCAACAGTGTGTGAAAAGCTTGTGAAGAGTTACAGAAAACGTTTGGCCTCCGTTATGGCCAACAAAGGGTACATAACAAAGTACTGAGATGAACTTTTGGTATTGACCAAATACTTATTTTCCACCATGATTTGCAAATAAATTCTTTAAAAAGCAAATAATGTGATTGTTTTTTTTTTTTTTCCACATTCTGTCTCTCATTGTTGAGGTTTACCCATGTTGACAATGACAGGCCTCTCTAATATTTTCAAGAGGGAGAACTTGCACAATTAGTGGTTGACTAAATACTTATTTGCCCCACTGTAGGTTGCAAAGTTTTTCGTATTCTCGGAGAGTCACCATGTAAACGGCCCCTTAGTCTTGGATATTTCAACCACGCAAAATTTCAGTCTCAATTTAGTGTCAACTTGCCTTATTCTTACATTTGCCACCTTTACGCGTGATCTAAAATAACCTTGCATTTTACCAGCTTTTATTACAAACATTTATTCTAGCACAGTTGATTTTTTAAGTCCCATGTCAACACTCAGAATTTACAGTCTCCACATGATAACGATCCGCCGCGGCCTCCCCAACAGGCAATTATTTTGTTCTTCCCAAAATGAGATGCCGCCTGATTGAGCAGAAAAGCTGTAATTTCCATAATGATGAGAATTTCTCCTCCTTGGCATGATTTGTCGCTCGAGCGTATGGGCTGCCGCCTCCTCGGCCAACATTGTTTACATAAGAATGTTACTAAATATACTGTCGCACCCCAACACCATCTTAAATCAAGTTAAGTTTTTAGTCGCATGTGTTAGTCCGTACAAAGATTCTGTTCCGGAGTTTGCTGCCGGCATGGTGAAGAAGACCAGGCGGGAACCTCTCTGATTACTACTTCCATAAAGAGAGCGACGTATCGCAGAGAATGAAGCCACAGAACTGCCATTTTCAGCGAGGGAAAAGATAAAAATATCAGTTCTCACAAAACAAGCAGACTTCTATTTCAGGGACTGTTGGGACTTCTCGGGGCACAGTTAAAACCAGTAAGAAAAACTTGCTGCTGCATTTGTAAGGAATTGAAAAGAGCCTGTTTATGAGCAATTCAGTGGGCAGGCGTCTTGGGTTTGGTTTTAGGTTTGATTTAAATTTAGTTGCTTAAAGACTTGGTCCTGACCTCACTTTGTCTTGATTTTTTCTCAACGTCTCTTTGCCTCAGTCCTTACTCGAACTCAACTTCTCCAGGTTTTGGTTTTAGCTTTCTTGGACTTGTCTTCAACTCTTCAAAGTACTGGTTTTGACTTAGTCTCACATACCCTGGTCTTATTCTTGAATCTAGCTCATCTACTCCAATATCTTGGGGTTCATTTTAGTAGCTTCAAAGCAGTGGCGGATGCTGGTCTTTCAATGGAGCGAAGCTCAAAGTGTGTCTGCCTGTGAGTGCTTTGTGACGGTGGAGGGTCTCAGCGGCACCCGCTACTTGGTAGGGGAAGAAACTAGGATGCCAGGAGTCAAGTCTCCAAACACATGTACCGTATTTTTCGGACTACAAGTCGCTCCTGAGTATACAGTGCCTTGCAAAAGTATTCGGCTCCCTTGAATCTTGCAACCTTTCGCCACATTTCAGGCTTCAAACATAAAGATATGAAATTTAATTTTTTTGTCAAGAATCAACAACAAGTGGGACACAATCGTGAAGTGGAACAACATTTATTGGATAATTTAAACTTTTTTAACAAATAAAAAACTGAAAAGTGGGGCGTGCAATATTATTCGGCCCCTTTACTTTCAGTGCAGCAAACTCACTCCAGAAGTTCAGTGAGGATCTCTGAATGATCCAATGTTGTCCTAAATGACCCATGATGATAAATAGAATCCACCTGTGTGTAATCAAGTCTCCGTATAAATGCACCTGCTCTGTGATAGTCTCAGGGTTCTGTTTAAAGTGCAGAGAGCATTATGAAAACCAAGGAACTCACCAGGCAGGTCCGAGATACTGTTGTGGAGAAGTTTAAAGCCGGATTTGGATACAAAAAGATTTCCCAAGCTTTAAACATCTCAAGAAGCACTGTGCAAGCCATCATATTGAAATGGAAGGAGGATCAGACCACTGCAAATCTACCAAGACCCGGCCGTCCTTCCAAACTTTCTTCTCAAACAAGGAGAAAACTGATCAGAGATGCAGCCAAGAGGCCCATGATCACTCTGGATGAACTGCAGAGATCTACAGCTGAGGTGGGAGAGTCTGTCCATAGGACAACAATCAGTCGTACACTGCACAAATCTGGCCTTTATGGAAGAGTGGCAAGAAGAAAGCCATTTCTCAAAGATATCCATAAAAAGTCTCTTTTAAAGTTTGCCACAAGCCACCTGGGAGACATACCAAACATGTGGAAGAAGGTGCTCTGGTCAGATGAAACCAAAATTGAACTTTTTGGCCACAATCCAAAACGATAAGTTTGGCGTAAAAGCAACACAGCTCATCACCCTGAACACACCATCCCCACTGTCAAACATGGTGGTGGCAGCATCATGGTTTTCGGCTTGCTTTTCTTCAGCAGGGACAGGAAAGATGGTTAAAATTGACGGGAAGATGGATGCAGCCAAATACACGAACATTCTGGAAGAAAACCTGTTGGTATCTGCACAAGACCTGAGACTGGGACGGAGATTTATCTTCCAACAGGACAATGGTCCAAAACATAAAGCCAAATCTACAATGGAATGGTTCAAAAATAAACGTATCCAAGTGTTAGAATGGCCAAGTCAAAGTCCAGACCTGAATCCAATCGAGAATCTGTGGAAAAAGCTGAAGACTGCTGTTCACAAACACTCTCCATCCAACCTCACTGAGCTCGAGCTGTTTTGCAAGGAAGAATGGGCAAGAATGTCAGTCTCTCGATGTGCAAAACTGATAGAAATATACCCCAAGCGACTTGCAGCTGTAATTGGAGCAAAAGGTGGCGCTACAAAGTATTAACGCAAGGGAGCCGAATAATATTGCACGCCCCACTTTTCAGTTTTTTATTTGTTAAAAAAGTTTAAATTATCCAATAAATTTTGTTCCACTTCACGATTGTGTCCCACTTGTTGTTGATTCTTGACAAAAATTTTAAATTTTATATCTTTATGTTTGAAGCCTGAAATGTGGCGAAAGGTTGCAAGGTTCAAGGGGGCCGAATACTTTTGCAAGGCACTGTAAGTCGATCCAGCCATAAAATGCCCAACGAAGAGGAAAAAAAACATATACAAGTCGCACCGGAGTATATGTCGAATTTTTGGGGGAAATTTACTTGATCAATTTCAACACATAGAACAGACATGTCATCTTGAAAGGCAATTTAATATAAAAATACAATAGAGAACAACATGCTAAATAAATGTACAGTGTACAGTGTATGAACAACGAAATGTGAATATACTGTCCTACGTTACGGCTCGGTCCTGGCTATACAGCGAACTCCCAAAAGACAATGCTGGACGTCCATATAATTTGCTGAATCAATTTGGTCCTCGATAGAAAACAGGTTCGCATCAACGTAAATAAATGATAATTAGGTACTATTTGTAATAAGTAATAGGTTAGCATGCGTTCGCTATCATTAGCACATCGTTCAAACAACCACACAACTGGCTCTAAGTGTCCGATCGCGGGTGGAAAACACACAACAACAACAGAAAAGATGATACACGCAGGCGTTGCCTCTGTAGAGATGATTTAAAAGCGTAAACAATGAAAGTAGGTTCGCAGCCGTCTATTCTCTCTCGCTAACTCGCCCACTCACTCACTTACTCATTCAGAGCTACGTAGCTGTCCGTCTTCTTCTGGCGTGTGAGCACTCTTCTTCACGTAAACAAGTGCGAGTGCGCCCTCACGTGGGCGTGAAAGCGCCACAAACTAAGTGCATCCATTTCAAGATAAAAAAGTCAATACAATTGAACATACACTGCCAAAGGCAGAACGCGAACGTGGCGAACGTAGCTATAAAGAGTTATTCAGATAACTATAGCATAAGAACATGCTAACAACTTTACAAAACCATCAGTGTCACTGCAAAACACCAAAATAACATGTGAAATTATATCATAATGTGTTAATAATTCCACACATAAGTCGCTCCTGAGTATAAGTCGCACCCCCAGCCAAAATATGAAAAAAAAAACGCGACCTATAGTCCGAAAAATACGGTAGCTACAATAGCAAAAAAACCCACCAGAAATTAAAGCTCAATTTTTCACTCGTCATTTTTAACAAAGCAAGGGTTGCTAGGACAACTATGAAAGTCTCCAGTTCAACTTCAGTTCAAGAACAAGGGAATGAAAATTGAAAAATGCTTCCCGCGGATGCTAATACGACAAGATCACTGACTGCTCATTTCATTGCCACCAACCACCAAAGCCGCACTGGACTATAAGTCGCAGTTGTCCCGACAGCGGCATCATAAGGACCAAACGAACCACCATGAAGCTTTGAACCAATTGGCTGCAAAGCTTCATTGCTTCAAGAAGTTTCATTTGGCCATCACTGCTCCTTGGGGGAGACGGTCAACCTCTGCTGCCACCTGCTGTCAACACTGTTGTTGTCCAACATGCCTCCTAGCATGCGTTGCAGCACTACAGATGAAAATAACGGTCGAAATTCATGTTCTGTGCTAATTATTTCTTCAGTTACTGTTCCAGCGGTTTCATTCATTGCTAGTTATGGTATTTGGTGACAGTTTATTTGACAGTGGCACCATAGACTATCATTCGTTGGGGCGGCCATGGCGCAGTTGGCAGTTAGAGTTGTCCTTGGACCGAAGGGTCATTGGTTCGATTCCCAGCTGCGACTGCCCACTGTCGAAGTGCCCTTGGGCAAGGCACTGAATCCTGATTTGCCTCCAATGGGTTGACAGCGCCTTGCATGGCAGCAGCCCCATTGGTGTGTGAGCGTGAAATGGTAAATGTGTGCTAATGTAAAGCGTTTTGGGCATGGTAAACATGCAGATAAATGCGATATATAAGTACAGTCCATTTACCATTCATTGTCATTCAATCATAATTATGACATAACAATGTCATGAGCATCAACGAATGCTTATAACTAGGGATGGGAATCGAAATCCGATTCCAATTCGGAACCGGTTCCGAGTGTTTCGAGGCCTCGACATCACAATGAAAAAGCCTTAACGATCCCTTTAACGATTCCTAAAGACACGTATTGCGTCGTGACGTGTCTTGTTGTCCAGACGCATCAAACTAGCATGGCGCCAAGAACCACTCGCTCCAAAGTTTGACTACACTTCACCAGGAAAGAGTGTGAAAATGAAAAGTTACGACAGGTAAGCACGAGCATTGCAGCCATAAACATAACAATGACAGCACGTAGGTTCAAACGCTCGAAAGTGTGTCTTCACTTCACGAGGATAAATTACAACAAAGCGACTTGCAGTCATTGCAAGGTGGAGATAACTGCATCGGGAGGGAATACGACTGCGCTGTCCTCACAGAGAGGCTAAGGCTCAGTTCTGGCTATACAGCTAACTAAACTCCCAAATGACGATGTAGAAGACGTTGGTATAATTTGCTGACTTTATTCAACCATCACTTGAAGAGTGAAACTAAGAATAGAAATGAAACAAATCAATTTCGTCCCCAATAACAAACAGGTTTGCATCAACGTAAATCAGCGATGATTAGCTGCTAATAACAGTGTGGTTAGCATTCGTTCGCTAGCATTAGCACATCGTTCAAACTACTACACAACTGGATTTAAGTGTCCGATCGCGAGTGGAAACACAACAACAACAACACAAAAGATGATACATACAGGCCTTGCCTCTGTAGATATTAACATTAACAAAGAACGTAGGCTCGTAGAAGTGTTTCCCTCTCTCACTTCGCTCGCTCACTCGTTTGGATGCGGGATTTCTTTGGGTGCCCAAACTGCGGCCCGCGGCCCAAATACGGCCCGCCTCCACATTTGGTCCGGCCATTTTGAATTTTTTCTTTTCTCAATCGTGTTATTTATTTCCTGGCCTTTTTCCTTGAAGAATTCAGAGAGAGTTATTTGGTTATTACTTATTATCTATTTAATTAATAGTGTTTTTATTATTAATTATTATTATTATATTATTATTTTTATTTTATTTACTTTCATTCCGTGAAGAATCCAGAAAGGGTTATTTGATTGTGGCTTTCTGAAAAACAATAATTTTTTACATTTATGCACTTCTGCAATCGTCACACTTTTTCTGTTACAAACTGACCCCGGCCCCTCATCAGAGAAGGGAAAAGTTATGTGGCCCTCACAGGAAAAAGTTTGGGGACCCCTGCTTTAACACATATTGCCAAAGGCAGAACAACAACCTATCTGCCAATATATACCAATATTTTTTATTTCTATTAAATAAATGTTCCAGTAAAATGTTACACATTCTTGTGTATTTGCCACTTATTGCCACAGTTAACATTGAGGCTTTGGGCCTCTTTTGATTTCGTTGTGAGTTTGTAAGGTTGTGAGTTCTGATTAAACAAACTCGATGCCAATCAAAACGTTTGTTCTTCTTTTTCCCCAAATTAGAATCGATAAGAGAATCGATAAAGAATCGAATCGTTAAGCAATATCGATAATGGAATCGGAATCGTAAAAATCCTATCAATTCCCATCCCTACTTATAACACATGTCATTTAGTGTCATCTGGCAAATTGTCTCACTTTTGAATCAATATAAAAGATCCGAGCTGGACATAAATGGAGTTATTGGCACAATTTTCTGGACGACACTTAATGACATCTGTCATAAGCATTCATTCATGCCCATGATAGTGTCATGTCCAGGGGTGAAAGTGGGCCAGAACGGTCAGGAACACAGTTCTGGTATAAGATTCAGGGCCGGAATGCTGTTCCGGTACGCGGTGCTTTGATTCCGAAAAGATGACAGCAACTGTCAAAACGCTATGTAAAAAAAAAATGCTAAGCTGCCGCACATGCATTTCAGCTCCAAGAAGAAAACAATCTACCAATATCAGATTTACATACACAAGTGTTAACAACAAGCATAATAAAGTGCTTGTGTTGCGTAATCCGTTTCCACCAATATTTATTGTGGATTTTATTCCACGGACGGCATGGAGGTTTCCCCAGCTGCTGTAGTTTTTATCCACGTCTGACGATGATGAGTCACGTCAATGTGCGAATGCACGCAGCAAAGCAAAACGCCTGGACTCATTTATCCATTCAATAGGCTGACATACTGACATGTGATCAGCAAAGATGGTTAGCTCTGATTGGTTCAAATTTGCATGTTTTCTGGAACAGCAAAAAAAAAAAAGAAAAGTTTGTTGAATTGATGCGACAAAAAAAGGGCAATGCAACATAAAATGGATCAAATCTTTAAGAGCAACAAAAGAGTTGAGGAGGCTTATTTATCATATTTAGTTTTATTTGCTCTGATGCACTTTGGACTTATATTTGTTCATTTATGTGAGGCTACTTACTGTATTCATTTCCTTATGATTTAAAAAAGTCAATGTTTGTGTGATCTTCAAAATATATTCCATTTCACTCTGCATAATATAAGGCATTTGCACTTATTTTTCTGAATGTATGTTACTTATATCTTTATTATTAAAAAAAAAAGTAAATATTTACATTAACTTCGATTTTAATATATATCCTTTGTTCTTAAGCAGTGTTGTTAATAACGGCGTTACAATAAACAATATAACGGCGTTACTAACGGCGTTATTTTTTTCAGAAGTGGGTAATCTAATTAATTACTTTTCTCATCTCGGCAACGCCGTTACCGTTACTGAGGACGGAAAAGCATGCGTTACTATGCGTTACTATATTGGTCGAAAAGTCTGAGAGAGACGGACTCACCGAGACGACAGAGCAGAGCAGGAGTAGGGAGGAGGCAAGAAAGATGAAACGCCGAACAAATGCGATGCTAGGTAGCTCCAATAATACATGTTGTAGCCGATAGCCTTCAAATTACGCCCGAATGTTATGGTAGATATGGTAGACATGGTAGATATCACATGTACTGTATATAGATATAACTAGATGCAAAATGACAGACATGGCACTAAATGCGTTAGTAGACAGCCGCCATCTTGAAGCAGTAGACTTTTTTGGACGGCTCTGTTGTAGAGAACCTTCCTAGCGAACCTAAGTAACTTTTTATATAAAATACTTCTAAATCAGCAAAATCTTGACTTGAATCTATCTTTAAATGATGAAACAGTTTTAAAACTTTCATATGTCGAAAGTAGAGAGAAGGGAACTAATGCAATAATGGGAGCAATTCTTACAACTTTTAACAGTTGATTCAGGGTAAAGAGTAAATTAGGGTAAAGAATTGGGCTCGGGCCAATTGTACCAAAAACCTTCACAAAAAACTTCACATAGTGTGGCCAATGTTTGTTTTTTTTGCTTTTTTATTGAGGAAAAAAAAAAGTAATTATCACCAATTACTTTGCCAAGTAACTAATTACTCTTACATTCAGGTAATTGAGTTACTAACGCAATTACTTTTTGGGAGAAGTAATTTGTAACTATAATTAATTACTTTTTTTCAGTAAGATTAACAACACTGTTCTTAAGTAGTTAAAATTGAGATTTGGCATTTAGTATGTGAGGAAATGAGGGACAATAAAAATTAGGAGCTGGAGGTTAGGGTTATTGCTGTTTTTGTTAACTTTTATTTTCCAAATCATTGAAAAAATACAATTTTGAATGAAAATCAGTTTTTGCATGTGTTATAGAAATAACTGTGTTAAAACAATTTTCTTTGCATAGTTTAAGAGGTTTGACACCCCCCCCCCCAAAAAAAAAAAAAAAAATGAAAGAAAAAATAAATAATTAAAACAAATTTCTGGCTCCGTGGCATCCTTCACGTCGGGGAGTTCCGGCAAGAAATTCTGGCCACTTTCACCCCTGGTCATGTCATTATGACGGTCCTATGACAGTCTTATGACACCACTGTTAAAGAAATCATTACCTATTAACCCAAATAAATCAACAAATAAGCCAGAGTGGACTATAGGCCGCAGGATTCAAAATGAGGGAAAAAGTTGCGGAATATAGTCCGAAAATTACAGTACACACAACACTATACATTTGATTAACTTTTAGAGCAATCACCATTGTCTCAAATTCATGATCATGACAGTCTCATTCCGTCAAAGTCATGCTTTTTAGTTAGCGCTAGTCCACTAAGCTTTCATCTTCACGAACTCCTACTACTCTCAAAACTGTTCTATTTCCAGTGCCAAGCTTTAATCGTCTGTTTTGTTGGTCAAACTATGTGTTCCTCCGTGTCGCTGCATGTGTGTTTGCCAACGCCGCCCTCCAGCCTTGCAGAGAATGTCAAGAAAATTCATGGATAGCATGAGTCACACTGAACGATGATAAGACAGGACAGCTATTTTTTACGGCATCCGGGCATGCACAAGCACTGGATTTTAAATATTGCATTAGAGCAGTGGAGCCGACACCCCCTCCCCCACTCGTAGCCTCCCTCGGGCCCCGCAGAGCTCTGCAGAGCTCTGGTTCAACCACTTCACTGAAGAGCCTCAGTTGACCTATCAACATGGTATTCTACATTCCCATGAAACTTGCTAATGTGAATATAATGCACTACGTTGGCGTTAAAATTGTGGTTGACCGCATGCTTGCATTTTGGACAAATCCGAAACCACAAATGGCTCTCTGGAGAGAAGTAGGGGATTAAGTCTTTAAAGTTGAAGGTTCTGAATATCTTAGATGAACATATTCTCAATATGTTTGTCATTTTCAGATCCTTTTATTTCAAAAATCAAACCAAATCAGTTTTACTGGTTAACCGGAAATCTTGTCGATCATACTGTAAATTTTTGAAAAAATTCCAATGCTCATACTATCCCGCCCTTACCTGGGAGTTCACCCAAATAAGGCGCTATCAGAGTATCAAACAACAAGTGTTAAACAAAACCCTATAAAAAAATAATCTATTGACCAGACCCTTGTTACGCCTTCCTGTGGGGTGTTCTGGCCATCTATCACGCTGCTTTCAGAGCCTCTCTTTAAAAGTAAACAGTTTAGGTCAGGCCTCGGCCAGAGACCTGGGACCTTTATGTCCGCCAAACAATGCCAAATGGAGCTTGACCTCCATTCCCGCCTACCGCTTCGGACCTCCCACCTACATACAGGTCACATGCCAGCTTTGGTCAGTATCTTCTTTCCCTTTTCAATGGAAATGAATAAAATTAACCACCCTTTAGATTTTGTCTGAATGCTACGAAATTTAAGCTTCATACAGTAGGGCAAATAAGTATTTAGTCAACCACCAATTGTGCAAGTTCTCCTACTTGAAAAGATTAGAGAGGCTGTAATTGTCAACATGGGTAAACCTCAACCATGAGAGACAGAATGTGGGAAAAAAAAACTGAAAATCACATTGTTTGATTTTTAAATAATTTATTTCCAAATTAGAGTGGAAAATAAGTATTTGGTCACCTACACACAAGCAAGATTTCTGGCTGTCAAGGAGGTCTAACTTCTTCTAACGAGGTCTAACGAGGCTCCACTCGTTACCTGTATTAATGGCACCTGTTTTAACTCATTATTGGTATAAAAGACACCTGTCCACAACCTCAGTCAGTCACACTCTAAACTCCACTATGGCCAAGACCAAGGAGCTGTCGAAGGACACCAGAGACAAAATTGTAGACCTGCCCCAGGCTGGGAAGACTGAATCTGCAATATGTAAAACGCTTGGTGTAAAGAAATCAACTGTGGGAGCAATTATTTGAAAATGGAAGACATACAAGACCACTGATAATCTCCCTCAATCTAGGGCTCCATACAAGATCTCACCCCGTGGCGTCAAAATGATAACAAGAACGGTGAGCAAAAATCCCAGAACCACACGGGGGGACCAAGTGAATGATCTACAGAGAGCTGGGACCACAGTAACAAAGGCTACTAACAGTAACACAATGCGTCGCCAAGGACTCAAATCCTGCACTGCCTGACGTGTCCCCCTGCTGAAGAAAGTACAAGTCAAGGCCCCTCTGCGGTTCGCTAGAGAGCATTTGGATGATCCAGAAGAGGACTGGGAGAATGTGTTATGGTCAGATGAAACCAAAATAGAACTTTTTGGTAGAAACACAGGTTCTCGTGTTTGGAGGAGAAAGAATACTGAATTGCACCATACCCACTGTGAAGCATGGGGGTGGAAATATCATACTTTGGGGCTGTTTTTCTGCAAAGGGACCAGCACGACTGATCTGTGTAAAGAAAAGAATGAATGGGGCCATGTATCGAGATATTTTGAGTGAAAATCTCCTTTCATCAAAAAGGGCATTGAAGATGAGACGTGGCTGGGTCCTTCAGCATGACAATGATCCCAAACACACAGCCAAGGCAAAAAAGGAGTGGCTTTGTAAGAAGCATTTTAAGGTCCTGGAGTGACCTAGCCAGTCTCCAGATCTCAACCCCATAGAAAATCTGTGGAGGGAGTTGAAAGTCCGTGTTGCCCAACGACAGCACCAAAACATCACTGCTCTAGAGGAGATCTGCATGGAGGAATGGGCCAAAATACCAGCAACAGTGTGTGAAAAGCTTGTGAAGAGTTACAGAAAACGTTTGGCCTCCGTTATGGCCAACAAAGGGTACATAACAAAGTATTGAGATGAACTTTTGGTATTGACCAAATACTTATTTTCCACCATGATTTGCAAATAAATTCTTTAAAGATCAAACAATGTGATTTTCTGGGTTTTATTTCCACATTCTATCTCTTATGGTTGAGGTTTACCAATGTTGACAATTACAGGCCTCTCTAATATTTTCAAGTGGCAGAACTTGCAATTAGTGGTTGACTAAATACTTATTTGCCCCACTGTGTATAGTGATCCTCGCTACTTCGTGCTTCTCTCAGTCCATCGCAGATTTTTTTTTTTCAATTAAAAATCAAATAAATAAATGCAGTATTTTATAGAGCTCTCCCGATCCAATTACGTAGTCCATCACTCTTGCTCCTGTCGCTTTTCTTGGTCAGGCAGTGCAGAGGAGTTGCTTATTAAAGTTAACGATGATTGCCAGACGTTAAGGTTGATCTTGCCAGAGATGCTGGAAAGCTGAAATTTGAAAACGCTGCATGCGTCAATCATCGTTTAACTTTTTAAACAGTTGCTGTGGCAACTCATTGTGTGTAAGCAGATTAGAGTGGACTCACTTAATAAAGCAGTTCATGGAGACAAGCACTTTTCTACTTTATTCTTGTTTGAAAATAATTTGGTGGGACAGAAACATGTTTAAAATTGATCATAATTACATTACATTATAAGTGCCATTTATTAAAATGTATTTACTGGTATGTGCATAACGTTTTTTTTTATTGTACTTTGGGGAAAAAAATTAAAAACAAGTCTTATATGTATCTTTCCAATGCTAAACCTGAATAAATACATTGAACACACACACATAAAAAAAAAAAAAGAAGATAATAATAATTTGGGGAAGGGTGGGGGCGCTACGTTGCGGTTTTTCACTTATCGCGGCGGGTTCTCGTCCCCATTAAACGCGAAAAACATATTGATTTGGGTGGATACACTGCCCTTTAGTGGCAACAGTGAATATGACATAACTCATTTAACATGGCTGAATCCAGCTGCTCCCTGTTAAGGCCAACATAAGGTAAGTTTTTGTTTTTTTTATGCATTCATAATTTAGTTTATAAGTATATTTTGGAGTTTTATTGTGGGAATATGAGTTTGGACTATTAGTTAAGAGCATTGTAAAAAAATATGTTAGCATTTTATTAGGGCTGTCAAAATTATCGCGTTAACGGGCGGTAATTAATTTTTTAAATTAATCACGTTAAAATATTTGATGCAATTAGTGCACATGCCCCGCTCAAACAGATTAAAATGACAGCACAGTGCTAGGTCCACTTGTGTTTTTTTGGAGTTTTGTCGCCCTCTGCTGGCGCTTGGGTGTGACTGATTTTATGGGCTTAAGCACCCATGAACATTATGTAATTATTGACATCAACAATGGCGGGCTACTGATTTATTTTATGATTGAAAATTTTACTAATTTTATTAAAACAAAAACATTAAGAGGGGTTTTAATATAAAATTTCTATAACTTGTACTAACATTTATCTTTTAAGAACTACAAGTCTTTCTATCCATGGATCACTTTGGTTAGAATGTTAATAATGTTAATGCCATCTTTTTGAGTTATTGTTATAATAAACAAATACAGTACTTATGTACCGTATGTTGAATGTATATATCAGTCTTGTGTCTTATCTTTCCATTCCAACAATAATTTACTGAAAAAATATGGCATATTTTATAGATGGTTTGTATTGCGATTAATTACGATTAATTAATTTTTAAGCTGTAATTAACTCGATTAAAAATCCTAATCGTTTGAAAGCCCTACATTTTATAGCATTTAAGCTTGCTAACTTTTGCTATGCAAGTTAGCCAATTGTTCTCTTTTTGTACTTAGATCCTCATTTATTTATTTATTTTTATACTGTTTGAGGTTAAGCTCAGGTATTTTAATTAATGTATTTTTTTAATTAAACTTTTTGTATCCACATTTAATCCTCTTTTGAAAGTGCAATTTTAGCAAGCCTTTGTTTTACATCTCCTAAACTTTTTTCTGCAGCGCATTAAATGTTCCTAATCCGATTACTCGATTATTCGAACTAACTAGTTGATCGTCGACTAAACTCATCGATAGCTGCAACCCAAGACAAAATATCAAAATGGTGGTAAGGCTATATCGTGATAAATTGAATCCCAAAAGTATATCGATATGCTCCCACTGAGAATCGATACATCGTTTTAAAAAGGTGTCAGAGTTTAAGAAACAAAAGGAACCAACAGTTTGCTACCAAAATCTTCTATTAAAATAGTGTCTAAGTTATCTCATTGGCTGCCATTGACAGCGCTAGACATCAATTCATTTAGCCTTGATTGGACGTCCAGTGCCGTCAATGGCACTGAAATCAGAGCGTTCAAGCCAGCCTTGTGGGCATTTACAGATCATTTCCTGTTCATTTTAGAGGATTTACAGGTTACTTTGTGTTGATTTTGATTCACTCCCTATTTATTTAGGGACATTCTTCAGTCACTTCCTTTTCAGTAACCCAAAATCAACAGGAAGTGACCTGTAAATGCCACAAAAAAACAAAACAAAAGAAAGTGAACCCGAAATCAATAGGAAGTGATTCTTAAATACCCTGAAATCAATAAGGAGGTAACCGATGAACAGAAAGTCACCCGGAAATGCCCCAAGATCAACAGAAAGTGACTGAAAATTCATCGGAAGTTACCCGGAAATGCCCCGAAATCAACAGAAAGTAACCTAAGAACAGGAAGTGACCTAGAAAAGCCTCAAAAAGGAAAAGTGGCCGAAAAGTGACTGAAAATCAACAGGAAATGACCCAAAATGTACAGGAAGTGAGCCGAAATCAACGGGAAGTGAATCGTAAATATCCCAAAAGGAAAAGGAAGTGACTGAAAATCAACAATCAATTCTATTCATCAATTCCTTTTCATTTTTAGGCATTTACAAGTCACTTTCTGTTCATTTTGGGGCATTTACAGGTTACTTCCTTTTGATTTTAAGTCACTTCATATTCATCTGTGGACTTTTCTGAGCAAAAGCAAAGGGTCTAAAACTTTCCAGTAGGCGACTTGCAACGCGTTTACAGATTGGCACAAGATTAGAATAGTGATATCCCTGATAAGATGTTAACTATGGCCCAAAAGTCTGTTTGTTATTCTTAACCACTACCTTTATCAACGTCCCTCTCTTTCTGCACGGTGTCCGAAAAACAAGTGTTAACAACGAAGACGTTTTAAACAGGAAACGGATGGTTCGCTGAAGACGGCCCTGATTTGAGTGAGTGACACAAACCAGAACACACACACATCAGGATTTATTTACCTACTTAACACCGTAATCCTCCACTTGTTGACAGTGTGAGTGGAATTTTACAACTCATTTTGCAGTGTGTGCCCTAAACTGACATTTCTAATGTAAGCAAATGCCTGAGAAATTCATTCAAATAAAAATACGGTACAAAATTTTAAATGAAATAAACTATTTTCTAGAGATGCCGGGTCCGATAAGGTCATTTTCAAAGTATCGGAATCGGCAAAAAAATATCGGCCATGCCTTTTTTTAATATATACAATGCCTTGCAAAAGTATTCGGCCCCCTTGAGCCTTGCAACCTTTCGCCACATTTCAGGCTTCAAACATAAAGATATAAAATTTTAATTTTTTGTCAAGAATCAACAACAAGTGGGACTCAATCGTGAAGTGGAACAAAATTTATTGGATAATTTCAACTTTTTTAACAAATAAAAAACTGAAAAGTGGGGCATGCAATATTATTCGGCCCCCTTGCGTTAATACTTTGTAGCGCCACCTTTTGCTCCAATTACAGCTGCAAGTCGCTTGGGGTATGTTTCTATCAGTTTTGCACATCGAGAGACTGACATTCTTGCCCATTCTTCCTTGCAAAACAGCTCGAGCTCAGTGAGGTTGGATGGAGAGTGTTTGTGGACAGCAGTCTTCAGCTCTTTCCACAGATTCTCGATTGGATTCAGGTCTGGACTTTGACTTGGCCATTTTAACACCTGGATACGTTTATTTTTGAACCATTCCATTGTAGATTTGGCTTTAGGTTTTGGATCATTGTCCTGTTGGAAGATAAATCTCCGTCCCAGTCTCAGGTCTTGTGCAGATACCAAAAGGTTTTCTTCCAGAATGTTCCTGTATTTGGCTGCATCCATCTTCCCGTCAATTTTAACCATCTTCCCTGTCCCTGCTGAAGAAAAGCAGGCCCAAACCATGATGCTGCCACTACCATGTTTGACAGTGGGGATGGTGTGTTCAGGGTGATGAGCTGTGTTGCTTTTACGCCAAACATATCGTTTTGCATTGTGGCCAAAAAGTTCAGTTTTGGTTTCATCTGACCAGAGCACCTTCTTCCACATGTTTGGTGTGTCTCCCAGGTGGCTTGTGGCAAATTTTAAACGAGACTTTTTATGGATATCTTTGAGAAATGGCTTTCTTCTTGCCACTCTTCCATAAAGGCCAGATTTGTGCAGTGTACGACTGATTGTTGTCCTATGGACAGACTCTCCCACCTCAGCTGTAGATCTCTGCAGTTCATCCAGAGTGATCATGGGCCTCTTGGCTGCATCTCTGATCAGTTTTGTCCTTGTTTGAGAAGAAAGTTTGGAAGGACGGCCGGGTCTTGGTAGGTTTGCAGTTATCTGATTCTCCTTCCATTTCAATATGATGGCTTACACAGTGCTCCTTGAGATGTTTAAAGCTTGGGAAATCTTTTTGTATCCAAATCCGGCTTTAAACTTCTCCACAACAGTATCTCGGACCTGCCTGGTGTGTTCCTTGGTTTTCATAATGCTCTCTGCACTTTAAACAGAACCCTGAGACTATGACAGAGCAGGTGCATTTATACGGAGACTTGATTACACACAGGTGGATTCTATTTATCATCATCGGTCATTTAGGACAACATTGGATCATTCAGAGATCCTCACTGAACTTCTGGAGTGAGTTTGCTGCACTGAAAGTAAATAGGCCGAATAATATTGCACACCCCACTTTTCAGTTTTTTATTTGTTAAAAAAGTTTAAATTATCCAATAAATGTTGTTCCACTTCACGATTGTGTCCCACTTGTTGTTGATTCTTGACAAAAAAATTAAATTTCATATCTTTATGTTTGAAGCCTGAAATGTGGCGAAAGGTTGCAAGATTCAAGGGGGCCGAATACTTTTGCAAGGCACTGTATATATTTTTTAATTAAATCGTTTTCTAATTGTATTTAATGTTACAGACAAAATGTCTTACACTCACCCAGAGGGTTTAGTTTGGGCTTGACGTAGGGTTATCAAAATTATCCCGATAATGGCGGCATGTCTGGTGAAAATATTTATATTTTGCTGCATGATCCTCTCACTCATTGTCGCGCTCAATCTGTAATGGCGCCGTTTTACCTTTATAGAGAGATAAAAGGCAGCACAATATGAGTAGAGTGATCTTTGGCAGCCTTTGAAGCCTTTCTTCAAATGGCTAATACCTTGCAATTCCTTTCCCTATGATTAGAATTATCATGGGAAGCAATGTGGGGAAGCAAGGTGGCAATTGATCTTTGTCTTAACACCTTAAGTTACTTTCCAAAGCAGAGAAGATATATCCATTGGTAGCACGACGCACAGTCATGGTTTTACTTCCCATCATGGTTCCACTCCCATCATGCATTGGGACATGCCTGCAGTATCATTTACTGAAAGCTCAACAAATACACTAGATGGCAATATTTACTCACAATACACAAAGTCACAAGTCTTCCTATCTGTGGATCCCTCTCACAGAAAGAATGTTAATCATGTAAATGCCATCTTGAGGATTTATTGTCATAATAAACAAATACAGTACTTATGTACTGTATGTTGAATGTATATATTCGTCCGAGTTTTATTCATTTTTTTCTTAATGCATTGCCAAAATGCATATGATCAGGAAAAATTATCGGGAATGATTGGAATTGAATCGGGAGCAAAAAAAAGCAATCGGATCGGGAAATATCGGGATCGGCAGATACTCAAACTAAAACGATCGGGATCAGATCGGGAGCAAAACAAACATGATCGGAACAACCCTACTATTTTCCATACCTATTAAAGATTTAATTATGCGTTTGTTTTTTTCATTTGTTTGTTTGTTCCACTGTAAATGACAATTATAGTTTTTAGAGCATTGCCATTGTACTGTAATTATCTATGAATTGACAACCCACAATTGACAGGTAATTGAAGACAATATTACTCTATTTACTTTCTGGTGTAATATGACAATTACTGTTCAATGTTAGTTACTGTAACTACGGTATTCTTGTTGTAATTAACTTGCCTCAACTTTTAAAAAAAAATCTGTTTTTATATACAGTGACGAAAATAACTATTTGAAAACCGTGCTATTTTGCAAGTTCTCCCACTTAGAAATCATGGAGGGGTCTGAAATTTTCATCGTATGTGCATGTCCACTGTGAGAGAGATCATCTAAAAAGAAACATCCCAGAAATTACAATGTATGATTTTTTTAAACGATTTATTTGTGTGCTTGTATTAGAGGTGCATCGGCACTGCCCTCACGATTCGATTCGATTACGATTTGGAAGGCCACGATTCGATTCAGAGGGTCACGATTCGATTCGGTTCGATTCGGCAATGCATCGCGATGCATTAAAGCCTGGGATGCATTAAAATTCTAAAGCAAAGCATATTTTTTGTGAATCATGAGGCAACACAAGCAGTCAGACATTAAACAACTTTTTATTGGCTCTTGTGTCACTCCTGGTTAAAGTCTGATGAAAATACTTTCAGATACTGTGCAAAATCAGTAATAACAGTCACTGTATTTTAGTCACAACGACCCATCAAAAAAAATATTCAAGTAAATATTAAAGAAAACGACAAAGAAAATATTGTAGTGCAGCAGCATCTTTATCGCAATATCGATCCAGGGATCAGTTCAGTTGCAAACAAAACATCAACTCAATTGCAATGTAGAACAAAAGTAAAATGTAGGCCTAGCCCACTATACCGTATATGTGCAATAGAGGTTAGATCGGGCCTAAAAAATCCAGCCCGACCCGACACGGCCCGCTGGTATTGAAGCCCGGTCAATTAACTAGATTTGCAGGCTCAGCCCGAAAAACCCGAATTTAAAAAAATGTTTTATTTGTTGGAGTGACGGGGAAAAAAAAAAAAACGCGGGGAGTGACGCGAAAAAAAAAAAAGAAAATGCAGCAGCAGCAATTTATTTTCATTTCTTCGAGTTGGCAGAAACAACGCAAGTTTTCTTAATGTTTAAATAGTCTACATATTTTAATGATCATTATAAAAGCATTTACACGACGAAATAACGCTGGGAAAGTTTAATATAAAAAAAACTTTGGGTTTTGCAGACACACAGAGGAGAAGATTCAAATGGATCACATTTGTGTTGCCTTTGTGTGCATAAATAAAAGTGTCCTTTGTAACGAATTCTCAGTTGGCAGGAAAAAAAATGCAAGTTTTCTTAATGTTTAAATAGTCTACATATTTTAATGATCATTATAAAAGCATTTACACGACGAAATAACGCTGGGAAAATTTAATATAAAAAAACCTTGGGTTTTGCAGACACACAGAGGAGAAGATTCAAAGGGATCACATTTGTGTTGCCTTTGTGTGCATAAATAAAAGTGTCCTTTGTAACGAATTCTCAGTTAGCAGAAAAAAAACGCAAGTTTTCTTAATGTTTAAATAGTCTACATATTTTGATGATCATTATAAAAGCATTTACACAACCAAATAACGCCGGTAAAGTTTAATATTAAAAAAAAACAAAAAAAACAAAAAAAAAACACGCTTTTGCAGACACACAGAGGAGAAGATTTAAAAGGATCACATTTGTGTTGCCTTTGTGTGCATACATAAAAGTGTCTTTCATAACGAATTCTCAGTTGGCAGAAAAAAACACAAGTTTTCTTAACGTTTAAATAGTCTACATATTTTTATGATCATTATAAAAGCATTTACACAACGAAATAAAGCTGTGAAAGTTTAATAAAAAAAAAACAAAAAAAAAACACGCGGGCCATGGCGTTCATGTGCGTGCACAAGCAAATGCACAATACAGAGAGCCTGCTCTCGGTTTTATCCCTTTTAAAAAAAAAAAATTTTTTTATATATAATTTATTAGTCCGGCGCGACGGCCCGACCCGACCTGACCCGAACGTGAATGCTTAACATTTTGGGCCCGACCCAACCCGAAATTCGGGCCAAAATGTTAATCGGGTTAGGGCACAAGATCTAACCTCTAAGAGATAGGACATAACATAACAATGGCTGAAGCGGAGAAAGAGGGAGCGAGAAAGATTATTGATGCACCTAAGACATTGAAAGCAGACATCTGGAGACATTTTGGCTTCTACTAGGTTGGTGGGAAACTTGACCAGATTTATGCGGTGTGTAAAAAATGAAACATGAGAATAATAATACAAATGGGGAAACCAAATCCGCTGCATCACTGGAATTGCGCAGGGAAGATTTTTGAACGTACTTATATATTTTAAAATGCGCTGAATCGATACGGCTTGTTGCCCGCATCGAATCGAATCGTCCATGCCCCGCATCGGGATGCACCGCCACATCGATTATTGTTGACACTACTAGCTTGTATAGTAAACTATACTTGGGTTGCAAAATATTGTAGAATTATTTCCTGACTAATGTATTAATAATTGTTATATCGACATATTGTGAGATAATCCTTATCGTGAGCCTTGTATCACAAACCGTATCGTATCATCAGGTACCGTAGCGGTAAAAATCAAACAAACAAATAAACAAACATTCATTTATAAATCTGAACCATTCTGCGGTAAATCTTTATGAATTTTGTTTAACATCTTATCATGTACCATGATGAAATTTTGTAATGAAAAATTGTAAAAGAGGAATTTTTTGTCGAAATTCAGTGACTGTTCAATTCTTGCTTCACTTCCTGAAATGTGAAGTTACAAGAGTCAGCTTTTTGGCTAATAATCTGAAGCTCATATTTAGGTCAGATTGACTTGATAATGAGTGGAAAGTACTGTGTTTAATTGAGAAAAGTTGACCTAAAACAGGCACAAGATAACGAACGGCCGAGCTATGAGGTCATGACTGTGGAAAGTTACCCGCGTCAAACTCTGCCTCTTTGGCCTCTTGGACAAACAACACACACCCACACGGTGTAACCAACATCTGTGTCAGTAGGATTTGCCGTCATGCAGAACAGAGAGGGTAGGAGAGCTGCAGAAGGGCTCTAAGGAAGGAAGATAAGAGTAGCAGGAGTGGACAGGAAGCGTCTTGAAGTCTTGTTCCTGCCACCTGTGTACAGGACACTGTAGGCGTGAAGTATCAAGTTGAACTCTGTGTCGTCTAATGACTCAGCATTCAGAACTTTGGCAAGACTAAGCTAACGCCTTACATACAGTCCCTGGCAAAAGTCTTGTCCCTTATCCATTTTGTAGAAACAATTGCTAATAACCTGACTTTTAATTATTGAATTGGTTTCAGAAATGGCTCATATGAAAGCTAAGACCCTCCCAAATGTTGTTGAATGTACAAAAATATTATTTGTTTCACTGAAAAAAGATGTATCATTTAATGAAGACATAAAGGTCAAATTTTGGCTTGTCGCCTACAGAAAGTAGTCTGAGAACAAAAAGGCTACGTTCATACTACAGGTCTTAATGCACGAATCCGATTTTTTCGTGTTTTTCCGACTCGAGTGAGGCATAAACTTGGCGGTCTGAACGTGACAAGTCGCATAGAACGGGACCATTTCAAATCCGATCTGGGTCACTTTCGTATGTGGTCTAAATCCGATCTGGGCCACATTTTTCCAGACTGTCGCGGCGGTCTGTACTGTCCAGTCCCGCAAATCGGATTTCATGCAGCAATTACGTCATCAAATAGCGAGAGAGTCGTTACCGTAGCGATGCACCTGTGCGTTATTAGCGCCTAGCTTGCCTTTCGGGGAAGGGCTGGGCTTCACAACAGTCATAAAAAATAAAAATGGGTTGAGGATAAGCCTGAGAATGCTCAGTTTTCTCTGTTACAAGTGAGCAATATTTCAACATTGCTTACACGGCCGAGAGAGAGTCGGGGCAAACTGCCCATATGTGTGTGACGTGCACGGACAGTGCGTGCATGCTATCGATCCATATAAACTTTGAATATAAGCCTAAACGGGGATTATTTATGTCTGTTATTTGTGTCCTCCTTTTGAAAAGCAAAACATGATATCCCTGGAATGACGGATGACGTGTGTCATTTGTTTTGATGCTTCTGCGCATGCGGGTCTTCTTGCTTAGCGCGTGTCGGACTGCAAATTAGTGCGCATGCGTAATACTTGAACGGTCTCAATGGATAAAAGCAGTCTGAACGGGCACGCCAAAAAAACGGATATGACAAAAAATCGGATTCGTGCATTAAGACCTGTAGTATGAACGTAGCCAAAATGTACTTCAAATACAAAAATAGCCACATACAGTGGGGCAAATAAGTATTTAGTCCACCACTAATTGTGCAAGTTCTCCCACTTGAAAATATTAGAGAAGCCTCTAATTGTCAACATGGATAAACCTCAACCATGAGAGACAGAATGTGAAAAAAACACCAGAAAATTACATTGTTTGATTTTTAAAGAATTTATTTGCAAATCATGGTGGAAAATAAGTATTTGGTCAATACCAAAAGTTCATCTCTATAATTTGTTATGTGCCCTTTGTTGGCAATAACAGAGGCCAAACGTTTTCTGTAACTCTTCACAAGCTTTTCACACACTGTTGCTGGTATTTTGGCCCATTCCTCCATGCAGATCTCCTCTAGAGCAGTGATGTTTTGGGGCTGTCGTTGGGCAACATGGACTTTCAACTCCCTCCACAGATTTTCTATGGGGTTAAGATCTGGAGACTGGCCTGGCCACTCCAGGACTAGTGATGCACGATAATACATTTTTCAACCGATATCGATAACCGATAATTACCTGCCCTTTCCACCCGATAACCGATAATGTCACGCCGATAATTCTATTCAAATATGTATGTAAAATTTTAAAGTATACAAAGATAAATGTTACTGTGAAAAAATGTAATGTAGTGCTATTTTTTTCCACATCAAATGTGAACAAGTAGTAAATTCCAACAACTAAACAATGGCAATGACATTGTGTAATGGTAAGCTTTTGGCAACAATTACTTAAGGAGTTAACACCCAAGTTGCAGAAAAATGCCTTTAAAAGTAAGCCATCCCTAACATATATCACATTACTACACTGCAAAAACACCTCCTTAAAACTAGCAGAATTGGACAAAACTGTTGATTGCGCACATTTGGAGGCTAAATCAAGTATATAATTATCGGATTGCATTATCGGTTGAATTTCGTTTTATCTGGATTATCTGTGTGACGTCATAATTGCCATTATCGGCCGATAATTATCGGTGACCGATATTATCGTGCATCTCTACCCAGGACCTTAAAATGCTTCTGACGAAGCCACTCCTTTGTTGCCCTGGCTGTGTGTTTGGGATCATTGTCATGCTGAAAGACCCAGCCACGTCTCATCGTCAATGCCCTTGCTGATGGAAGGAGATTTTCACTCAAAATCTCTCGATACATGGCCCCATTCATTCCTTCCTTTACACAGATCAGTCGTCCTGATTCCTTTGCAGAAAAACAGCCCCAAAGCATGATGTTTCCACCCCCATGCTTCACAGTGGGTATGGTGCAATTCAGTATTCTTTTTCCTCCAAACACGAGAACCTGTGTTTCTACCAAAAGGTTCTATTTTGTTTTCATCTGACCATAACACATTCTCCCAGTCTTCTTCTGGATCATCCAAATGCTCTCTAGCGAACCGGACGTGTACTTTCTTCAGCAGCGGTACACGTCTGGCAGTGCAGGATTTGAGTCCCTGGCGGCGCATTGTGTTACTGATAGTAGCCTTTGTTACTGTGGTCCCAGCTCTCTGTAGGTCATTCACTAGGTCCCTCCGTGTGGTTCTGGGATTTTTGCTCCCCGTTTTTGTTATCATTTTGACGCCACGGGGTGAGGAGGGAGTTGAAAGTCCGTGTTGCCCAATGACAGCCCCAAAACATCACTGCTCTAGAGATCTGCATGGAGGAATGGGCCGAAATACCAGCAACAGTGTGTGAAAAGCTTGTGAAGAGTTACAAAAAACGTTTGGCCTCCGTTATTGCCGACAAAGGGTACATAACAAAGTATTGAGATGAGCTTTTGATATTGACCAAATACTTATTTTCCACCATGATTTGCAAATAAATTGTTTAAAAATCAAACGTTGTGATTTTCTGTTTTTTTTTCCCACATTCTGTCTCTCATGGTTGAGGTTTACCCATGTTGACAGTTACAGGCCTCTCTAATATTTTCAAGTGGGAGAACTTGCACAATTAGTGGTGGACTAAATACTTATTTGCCCCACTGTAACATAAGCGAATTTAGTAGTGGTGCTGTGAGATCCAAATTTAATATTTTGTATGACTTCCATGGGCTTCATCCATGCGGTTCAGCAAGGATTCATACCATTTATTGATGAAGTTATCAGGAACATCGAAGAAAGCAGTCTTGCATGCCTCCCAGAGTTCATCAACATTGTTGGGTTTCGTCTTCCATGCTTCCTCTTTCTTCCTACCCATGTCTGGTGACTGGGCTGGCCAGTCCTGGAGGATCTTGATCTTCTTTTTCTTGAGGAACTTTGAGGTAGAGATTGAAGTATGCGATGAAGCACCATCCTACTGTCCCTTTGCATGGTTAGGAATGTAAGAGGCAAGATTTATTGATATTTCAGAATATTTATGTTGCCTTCCACTCTGCAGATCTCTCGCACACCCCCATGCTGGATGTATCCCCAGACCATGGTTTTGCCACCACCGAACTCAAGGCCGGCCCCGCCTATACACAGACTATGCAGCTGCTTAGGGCCCCTGACCACTAGGGGGCCCCCAATCTGGCAACCTCAATTTATACGTTGTTAATAGAGCATCGCGAATAATGTGGCGCGTATTGCCGTTTATCCATGCAAACATCCATTTTCTTGTCTTTACATGTCATTTGGGGTGAGAAGTTTGAAGTATGCAGTGCAACAAAATATGATTAATCTACGAAATATGGACGTATGGGTTGGATTGCATGTATGGGTTTCACAGTACACTGTGACGAAATGGTTGGCCAAAAATATGGGCCCCTTGGCATTATTTTGCTTAGGGCCCCCAAATGGCCTGGGCCAGCCCTGACCAAACTTCACTGTTTTGTGGCAAAAGGTGGATTTTTCAGATGAATCTTCCATTGAATTACACCACAGTCGCCACAAATATTGCAGGAGACCTACTGGAGCCCGCATAGATCCGAGATTCACTCAGAAAACTGTGAAGTTTGGTGGTGGCAAAATCATGGTCTGGGGATAGATCCAGTATGGGAGTGTGCGAGAAATCTGCAGGGTGGAAGGCAACATTAATAGTCTGAAATATCAATAAATTCTAGCTGCCTCTTACATTCCTAACCATAAAAAGGGACAAATTCTGCAGCAGGATGGTGCTCAATCGCATACTTCAATCTCTACCTCAAAGTTCCTCAAGGCAAAGAAGATCAAGATCCTCCAGGACTGGCCAGGCCATTCACCAGACATGGGTAGGATGAAAGAGGAAGCATGGAAGACGAAACCCAAGAATGTTGATGAACTCTGGGAGGCATGCAAGACTGCTTTCTTCGATGTTTCTGATGACTTCATCAATAAATTGTATGAATCCTTGCCGAACAGCATGGATGCAGTCCTTCAAGCCCATGGAAGTCATACAAAATATTACATTTGGATCTCACAGCACCGCTACTTAATTCGCTTATGTTATGTAACATATTTTTGTATTTGAAGTACATTTTTAGTTAAATTTTCAAACTACTTTCTGTAGGCGACAAAACTTTTGTCTTGCCAAAATTGGACCTTTATGTCTTCATTAAATGATACATCTTTTTTGAGTGAAACAAATATATGTTTGTACATTCAACAACATTTGGGAGGGTCTTAGCTTTCATGTGAGCCATTTCTGAAACCAATTGAATAATTAAAAGTCAGGTTATTACAAAATGGATAAGCGACAAGACTTTTGTCAGGGACTGTACATGTATAGGTTTTCTACTGATAGCTCACTTGCAATAAAGCTATGTATAGGACTAGCATTGTATCCTGTATATTATATCATTACCTATCATTTTAAAGCCGCACATTTATCTTTGAGCTCTAGCCATATGGTTGCACGGCTTAATTTCTACCCGTTCACCCGCTCACTAGCTGTGTGTGTGTGGCCTTTTTGATGATTTATGTTTATGAAGGCCATTGGGAATACTTCTGACGGGAGAATCCTTGGATTACGAATGAACTCCCTCTGAGTCAGAGTGTTCTTTTTGGTAATGTGTAAATTAGTCAATAAAAAAAGTTTCTACTCGGTTTAAATATGCAAGCACTTATTTTCTCGGGGATTATTCTAGGTTTCCTTTGAACATTTCAGGAAGTCAAGACAAGGATTTTTAAGAGTTGAGAGTAAGGTCAAGATCCAGACAGGTGGGGATTAAGTCAAAACAACTACCGTAATTTTTGGACTATAAGGTGCACCTGACCCACCAAATTTGACACAAAAGCAAAAATTATTATTGGTAAACCACACTGGACTATAAAACGGAGGTGTCCTCACTGTATTATGGGATATTTACTAGAGCTGGGAATCTTTGGCATGAAGTCGATTCAATATGTATCTAGATACACAGGTTACAATTCGATTAAAAAACGATACAATTTTAAGGCCGAGCGATTCGATACGATTCGATACAGTTTAAGAACAATACGGTTCGATACAGAGTGAAAACGATACGATAGTAAACATTTGTTGTGCGTATTCGTACAGTATTTTAAACATATAAAAAAGATTAAAGATTAAATTAGACATCAAAATTTCATACCAATGTTATGTTTTATTTCTTTATGAAAAAAAAAAATAAAGCTTACTATAGGACCGTCATTTTGTTGGATGGGATTGATAATAAAATATAACTCCAGTCACAGACAACAATAAAGTGCAGTAATTTAATAACTGTATTTCCTGGTGTTTTGAACACAATAGGTAAATAATTTAAGTGCAAACTTTCGACATAAACATCTTATAAGCAAAAAATATTAATTATATGCAGCAGCTCTAGAAAAAAAAATTAAACCTGCTTGTGTTATCATAAATAAATAATAAATTATGTTTTACCACTGGTATAACTAGTGGAATAAAAACATGGCATTTTAGACAGACAGGTCTATAATCATTACTTTAACCTTATACACAGCAAAGCCATTCACTTATGCCTGTGCTTCCACATTTTTTTTATTCCTCATCACTTTCTATAACTTTTTTGAAGGGCAGATTTTTCTTGAGGAAGATCAACTGATCCACATGTTCATGTCCAAGTAGACTGCGTTTCGTGGAAACAATATGCCGCCCTTTCCACCATTGTAGTGGGTTAATTTTTAGGGTTAAAAACTCACGATCTCTGTACCGCTTCACGCTTCACACTAGCTCTGTCCCATGCGAACAGATCTGGCTGCCTTCGTCAATTC
The DNA here is from genome assembly GCF_030265065.1 of Corythoichthys intestinalis. Taxonomy (NCBI): domain Eukaryota; kingdom Metazoa; phylum Chordata; class Actinopteri; order Syngnathiformes; family Syngnathidae; genus Corythoichthys; species Corythoichthys intestinalis. The sequence goes on from NC_080398.1 coordinate 1,850,144, forward strand.
AAAGTCCGACTTTTGTTTTCCTGGGTGCGTTGAAAATCAATCGCTGCACGTCGCTGGCGTGGTGCGCAAACTGTCCATTGTTTTAGCATGTTGCTTCGTTGCCACTACTAGTTTCGTTTTGGGCTGTGAAGAAAACGCTACGGCACGTGCGTTACAGTGGTTTTGTTAGCTCTCGCGTTGTTATGACACGCCCGTGACGATCGGGTAATGACGGCGACTACTAGCGGTTCTGCCGAAATGAAATGGGAAGTTGAGGCAACCACGACGACGGTCACCATCGAAGTGCGCTGTGTGGTGTATGACACAAGCGCAGCATGTGAGGTAAAAGCTAAATTATCATATTAAGCATTAGAAGCCGATTCTTGTGCTCGCGATAGCCGAATTTTATCTCTACTATCGGTTCATTGAGTATTTAATGGCTAATTACTGTCGAATGGTAACTTTACTATCGATACAGCTGTATCTCTCACCTGTAAAACCGGATATCCGGTCGTATCGGTTTATCGTTCTCAAGCTTAATATTTACACCAAAAGATATGAACCGGTAACAATTTATTTGACAGCGGCAACATACGACTGTCATAAAACTAAATGAACCAGCATGAAGCTTTGAACCAATAGGCTGCAAAGCTTTATTGCTTCAAGAAGCTTCATTTGGCCATCACTGCTCCCTTGGGGGGGACAGTCAACCTCTGCTGCCACCTGCTGTCAACACTGTTGCCGTCCAACATGCCTCCAAGCATGCGTTGCAGCGCTACAAATGTAAATAACAATCAAAATTCATGTTCCGTGCTAAATATTTCTTCAGTTACTGTTCCAGTTGTTTCATTAATCGCTAGTTATTGTATTTGATAACACATAATTTGACAGTGGGGCCATAAGACAATCATAATTATGATATTACACTGTCATGAGCATTAATGAATGCTTATAACAGATGTCATTTAGTGTCATACGGCAAATGATCTCACTTTTAAATGGATGTAAAACATCCGAGCTGGACATAAATGGAGTTAGTGACATAATTTGCCAGATGACACTTAATGACATCTGTCATAAGCATTCAGTAATGACCATGATAGTGTCATGTCATAAATATGACGGTCTTATGACAGTCTTATGATGCCACTGTCAAATAAAGCGTTACCTATTAACCCAAATAAATCAACAAATAAGATGCACTAGAGTATAAACTGCAGGATTCCTAACGAGGGGAGAAAAGTAGCAGGTTATAGCCTGAAAATGACGGTCCTTTGAACGCATGGCACAAAGTTAAGAGTAAGACAGATCAAGTAGAAGTAAAAACCAAATCTTGGAGGGGTTGAGACCAGTGGCGAATGCTGGTATTTCAATGAGGGGAAGCTCAAAGTGTGCGTGTCTCTGAGTGCTTTGTGACCGTGGAGGGGCTCAGCAGCACTCGCTGCTCGGTGGGGAAAGAAACTAGAGTGCCAGAAGTCAAGTCTCTAAACCCAAGCAGCTACGATAGAAAACCCCCCACCAGAAATAGAAGCTTGATTTTTAGAATGATTATGAAAGTCTCCCGCGGATGTTAATACTATAAGATCACTGATTCGCTCATTTTGCTGTCAATCAAAAAGGAATTCAGCCACAGACAGATCATCCAGTCATCATGCAGAGAACCAACGCGTCCGCGCCTGCTGAGCCCCGCCCACTGCCTATTGACCCGCAGAGACGCATGGCCTCCAATGGGCGGGATAAACCCAGCCTTTGGCCAATGACTTGTCTCGTTTCGCTTTAGTGAAACAATGCACTCTCAACCCTGGAAAAGCACAGCTTCCACACTGTTTAAAGGACTATGAAGCTGCATGAATGAATGAAAAACAAGCCAGATCATAACCAGTGATAAGAAGCTAATTCTAAACAAAGGTTGAGCTTGTTGTAGCACATATTAACTCAAGGAAAAGTTCACACAGCCATATACATTTGATTACTTTTTTTCTTTTTTAATTTTGGAGGAAGCTGAGCTTCCATTGCAGTGTTAAAGCAATCACTTCTAGTTGAGACTGAGTCAAGGATTTAAGACAAAGGCATCTTGCTACCAAGACTCTGAAATGTCGAGACCAAGCCAAGATCAAGATCAAAGCAATTGGAGACCAGGATTTTGAACTGTTGAGATTGAGAGGAGACTAAGCCTAAAGCAAGTTTTAACCAAGCCAAGACAAATGGCCTCAGCATTGCATCGCTGTTTTTTGCAGATGATGTGGTGCTGTCATAAAGCCGTGACTTTAAACTCTCAGTGGAGCGTTTCGCAGCTGAGTATGAGGTGGTTGGGATGAAGATCAGCACCTCAAAATCCGAGACCATGGTCCTCAGTCGTGAAAGGTTGGCGTGACCTCTCTGAGATCCAGCCCAAATGGAAGAGTTCCAAGTATCTTGGGGTCTTGTTCACAAATGATGGTAGGAGGGAGCGGGAAATCGAGGGGCAGATTAGTGCAGCGTCTGCAGTGATGTGGACTCTGTACGGATCCGTTGTGGTGAAGAAGAAGCTGAGCCAAAAGGTGAAGCTCTCGATTTACCATCAATCTATGTTCCTTCCCTCACCTATGGTCACGAGCTGTGGGTCGTGACCGAAAGAAACAAGCGGCCAAAATGAGTTTCCTCCGCAGGGTGTCTGGGCTCTCTCTTAAAGATTGGGTGAGGAGCTCGGTCATCTGGTTGGGACACCGGGTCGAGCCGATACTGCTCCACGATGAAGAAAGCCAGCTGAGGTGGCTCGGGCATCTGGTTAGAATGTCTCCTGGACACCTCCAGGCATATCCCTTCGGCGGGAGGCCCAGGAGACGACCCAGGACACGCTGGAGAGACTATGCATCTCAGCTGGCGTGGGAACGCCTTGGTAATCTGCCTGAGGAGCTGGTTGAAGTGGCCGGGGAGAGAGAAGTCTGGGCTTCCCTGTTAAAGCTGCTTCCCCCGTGACTCGACCCCGGATTAAGCAGTAGATAATGGATGGATAAATGGATGGAAGATGGAAGGTGTATAGGTCAAGTTTTGGGGCTAAAGCAGGGTGACACAGAGTCCAGACCAATAATTTCAAGAGATTAGACTAAATCAAGACTAAGATCGATGCAGATTGAGACCAACACTTTGAAAGGTTAACATGTAGTCAAGGTAGGTTGAGCTCAAGTCGGACCAAAAGTTAGTTAAAACCAAGCAAGACCTAGACCAGCGCATATTGAGGCTCAAATGAGTCTCAGCGAGTTAAAACTGAGCAAAACTACAACTAAGCCAAACAAGGCTGGTTAAAAATAAAGTGATTCTGTTGACCAGTGTTGCTTTCTGTCACATTACATTCAAATTCTGAAGTTTTACAAAGACTAGTGAGCACATTTTGGGTAAACAAAATCACACTGCTATTTGAAGAGAATTTGAAATCACAACAGACAATATGTAGAGCTGTAATTTTCTTTAATTGTTTTTTTCTCAAAACACCAATTCAAATGTCACACTCACTGAGCCTTTCTGTAGTATTAGCTTGTAGCCTTATGAGAAGCCCCTTTGTCCCTTGTGCCCACTCTTCCTTCCCAGATGACGTAGACAAACTCAACAAGTGTTGTTTTTTTCCAGATTTCAACCAATTGTTTATCCTCGTGTTGTTTGAGTAGAGACTGAGGTCAGATCACATTCAAACGGGGCCTTGTCGTGACTGCAGACATAACGTTGCGCTTCAGTTTTGACTGTCTTTCTTGTGTTTTGAAATAGCTTTTACCCAACAGCCCCTGAAGGTTACCGTGTGTTAATCATCAGCACTCCCACGCTAAAGCTGATGCAGCTCTTTCTACTGCCTTTCGGCTAAGACCTCCAACAGAACAAATTTTTTTCTAAACATGCTTGTTTACCACACAGACAAGAGATCCAGCAGTGGGCTGCTCACAGAGTAACGTTTGTCTATTGTCTCACTAATGTTGGTTGCATGCCATATAACAGAATGTTGTTCAAAGTATTTCTGTTGAGACTGAGTCAAAAATTGGAAGGCTTCAGACCAAGTCAAGACTTTGCCCATGGCAGGTTGAGGATGATTCAAGACCAAAAATCTAAGGCATGTTAAAACTGAGTCAAGGGCAAGACCGAGTGGACCATAGACTTTGAAAGATTGAACCAAGGATATACAGTGCTGGTCAAAAGTATTGGCACCCCTGCAATTCTGTCAGATAATGATCAATTTCTCCCAGAAAAAGATTGCAATTACAAATGCTTTGGTAGTAATATCTTCATTTATTTTACTTGCAATAAAAAAAACACAATAAATCATTATCCTTTTATGCAAAACTCAAAAACTCGGCCGGACAAAAGTATTGGCAGCCTCAGCCTAATACTTGGTAGCACAACCTTTAGACGAAATAACTGCAAACAACCACTTCCGGTATCCATCAATGAGTTTCTTACAATACTCTGCTAGAATTTTAGACCATTCTTCTTCGGCCAACTGCTCCAGGTCTCTGAGATTTGAAGGGCGCCTTCTCCAAACTGCCATTTTCAAGGCAAGGCAAGGCAAGGCAAGACAAATTTATTTATATAGAACAATTCAACACACGGCAATTCAAAGTGCTTTACATCACATGAAGGTCATAAAAGTCACATTAAAATCAATAGGATGTAAAAACAAGGACAGTCGAAATAGGAAATAAAATTATAGAGAAAAATCGCATTTAATCATGAATTGAATGGAATAAAAAAAACAAACAAACAAAAATAAAGGAAAAAAAATATACAAGAGGAATAGAAAGCAAATAGATTGAAATATATAGACAGTTACGGATATGCATGGCTAAACAAAAGCCTTTTTAGCCCTGATTTAAAGGAGCTAACAGTTTGAGCATACTTCAGACCTTCAGGTAACTTGTTCCAGAGGTGAGGAGCATAATAACTAAATGCTGCCTCACCCTGCTTGGTTCTTGTTCTTGGAACATACAGGAGACCGATTCCAGACGACCTTAGGGGTGTAGATGTTTCATAGGAATCTAACAAATCAAGCATGTATTTTGGTCCAAGGCCATTAAGTGTTTTGTAGTATTTTATAGTCTATCCTTTGACTCACTGGAAGCTAGTGTAACGATTTCAAAACCGGTGTAATGTGGTCCAGTTTCCTTGTATTTGTGAGGACTCTGGCTGCAGCATTCAGTACTAGCTGCAGCTTCCTGACTGATTTTTTATCAAGACCTGTAAATATACCGTTGCAATAGTCCAATCTGCTGAAAATGAATGCATGCATAAGTTTCTCCATGTCTTTTTGAATCAGAAGCCCCTTAATTCTGGCTATATTATTAGGTGGTAATAAGCAGATTTAGTGACGAACTTTAGATAGCGATCAAATTTTAGGTCTGAGTCAATAATTACGCCAAGGTTTCTGACTTGATTTCAAGATCTCTCCACTGGTGTTCTATGGGATTCAGGTCTTGACTCATTGCTGGCAACTTAAGAAGTCTCCAGTGCTTTCTTTCAAACCATTTTCTAGTGCTTTTTGAAGTGTGTTTTGAGTCGTTGTCCTGCTGGAAGACCCATGACCTCTGAGGAAGATCCAGCTTTCTCACACTGGGCCCTACCTTATGCTGCAAAATTTGTTGGTAGGATTTAGACTTCATATTGCACATGGTCAAGCAGTCCAGTACCAGAGGCAGCAAAGCAACCCCAAAACATCAGGGAATCTCCGTCATGTTTGACTATGGGGACCCTGTTCTTTTTTTTTTTTTTTTAAAGGCCTCGTTTTTCCCTGTAAACTATGTTGATGCCTTTTCACAAAAAGCTCTACTTTTGTCTCATCAGACCAGAGAACATTCTTCCAAAACGTTTTTGGCTTTCTCAGGTAAGTTATGGCAAACTCCAGCTTGGCATTTTTAGATCTCTGGGTCAGAAGTGGAGTCTTTCTGGTTATGCTTTCCTCACTCCGAAGCGTCTACTTTTTCCAAAGCTAGACAGCTGGTGAACGACGCCTTAATAATCAGACTTCTTCCTTTTTCATGTGATTTATTAATAAAATGGCCTCAAACCATTGTCCTCTTTAGACCGTCGTAAAACTACAAAAAAACTACACGAGCAACAGTATTAGCAACAACGTTAGCTTAGCACGCAAGACAAATTCACTAAACGTAAACAAAAAGCGTCTCATACAAAAAATATAACATTTCTCTAACTAACATAATATGTACATTTTTTACAACATCCATACTTACGGACAAATCTTGTCCAAGGATCATATAAGCACAACATTACAACGTAGGCGTCAGCCTGAGACGTCGTGCAGCCATAGTGAATTGGCAAGAAAACAATTAACCATGTCGCAAAGTGACCACAAGAGTTCGCTGTTGGACAACACAAAAAACCCTTCTGCAAAACTTAACAAAAGGCAGAATACTGGTTATCCTAACATAGAGTCCCTTTTCATTCAGACGCCAACGGATATTACATTGTTGACCCTGTTGTACCCTTGGATTGGGGGACAGCTTGAACTTCTTTGGATGTTCGTCGAGGTTCTTTATCCACCATCCGCACAATTTTTTGTTAAAATCTCTTGTCAATTTTTCTTTTCTTTCCACATCTATGGAAGTTAGCCACAGTGCCATGGGCTTTACACTTATTGATGACACTGCGCACGGTAGGCACAGGAGCATTCAAGTCTTTGGAGATGGACTTGTAGCCTTGAGATTGCCCATGCATCCTCACAATTTTGCTTCTCAAGTCCTCAGACAGTTCTTTGGTCTTCTTTCTTTTCTCCGTGCTCAATGTTGTACACAAAAGGACACAGGACAGAGGTTGGGTCAACTTTAATTCATTTTAACTGGCTGCAAGTGTAATTTCATTATTGCCACCACCTATTATGTGCCACAGGTAAGTCACAGGTGCTGTTAACTACACAAATTAGAGAAGCATCACATGATTTTTCAAAGGGGGGGGGCAATACTTTTGTCCAGCCCATTTTTGGAGTTTTGTGTGAAATGTAGGGTTGTTCCGATCATGGGTTTTTTTTTTGCTCCCGATCCGATCCCGATCGTTTTAGTTTGAGTATCTGCCGATCCCGATATTTCCCGATCCGATTGCTTTTTTTTTTTGCTCCCGATTCAATTCCAATCATTCCCGATAATTTTTCCCGATCATATACATTTTGGCAATGCTTAAGAAAAAATGAATAAAACTCGGACGAATATATACATTCAACATACAATACATAAGTACTGTGTTTGTTTATTATGACAATAAATCCTCAAGATGGCATTTACATTATTAACATTCTTTCTGTGAGAGGGATCCACGGGTAGAAAGACTTGTAATTCTTAAAGGATAAATGTGACTTTGTATATTGTGACTAAATATTGCCATCTAGTGTATTTGTTGAGCTTTCAGTAAATGATACTGCACCCATTTAACTGTTCTGCCCAAATACATGATGGGAAGTGCAACCATGACTGTGCGTAGGGGCACCAATTGATATCTCTTCTCTGCGTGGGGAAAGAACATAGGGTGTTACGAAAATGATTATCTACTACCTTTCTTCCCTACATTGCCCCTCACAATATTTTTAACTGCTGAGAGAGGGATTGTAAGGCGTTAGCCAAATACATAAAGGCTCCAAAGGCTGTCAAAATTCTCTCTACTCATTATACGATACCTTTTAGCTCTATATATAGGTAAAACGGCACCTTTATAGGTTGAACGCGACAATGCGTGAGTGGGTCTTGCAGCGCATGCGTCAATTATTTAAAGTGATTACTTAAAACAAATTAATTACCGCCGTTAACGCAATAAATTTGATAGCCCTACTTTAAGCCAAAACTACTCTGGATGAGTGTAAGACATTTTGTCTGTAACCTTAAATACAATTGCAAAGCGATTTAAATAAAATATATTTATATATTAAAAAAAGGCATGTCCGATATTTTTTTGCCGATTCCGATACTTTGAAAATGACGTGATCGTACCCGATCGATCGGAATGCCGGGTCATCTTTAGTAAAATGTTAATGATTTCATTTTTTTCCCACTCTCTTTTGTGATTTTTCATTGAAAGCTAAATAAATGAAGATATTATTACCAAAGCATTTGTAATTGCAATCATTATCTGGGAGAAATTGAGCATTATCTGACAGAATTGCAGGGGTGGCAATATTTTTTGCCAGCACTGTAGGTGATATGCTAATGCTTGTCTGAGGGTACAAAATTATGGAGGATTTCCAAACTCATCCATTAAAGTCAGGGAGTAGCACAAATGCTGATCTAAATCTAATCGATTGCTGTCGTCTGAAGTCTTTCAAAACATGGCGGATATGGAGGATACACTTGAACTTTCTCGGGAGTTGGTTAGGAGACATCTTACTTTGCTGCTTATGTGAAAGCCTGCTGACCAAGAACATGCAGTATTCAAAGAAGAGGAGTTTAATGAAGTCATTGGCATAATTTCGACTCTTCGTTGGAGCACTTCATGAATTTATGAGCAAAACTGGCTGGCACTCAACCTCCAATTATTTGATCTGGGTAAAGGAAGCGCCACCAAGTGTGTCAGAATATATTTACTGACTCTGCATCGATCCTTTATCTAAAATCGACCCGTGTTGGCTTGATTTCTGGGTAACCAATCAGGCAGTGGCAGAACAAATGTGAACAGGACACCCCGAGGGGATCGGGGTGCCAGTGGACAATTCTTTGGAGGCCCCTCCACACTTTCATAGGCACCTCAAGATGGTCGTCCGGTGTGTGTGTGCAATTTTTTTTTGGCGGGCCCCTCCAGACTACCAGCTAAGCGGCTGGCAGAGATTTTTTAACACTTAAACACTGTATCACAGCTCCACTCATCATCTTACCCTTCTGTTTGACCCTCCCCTTGCCCAACCATGCCCACTTTATGCCCACAAACCAGACCCTTTAGAGCAGTGGTCTCAAACCGGTCCTCAAAGGGCCGCAGGGGGTACTGGATTTCATTCCAACCAAACGAGACAAATACCTTTTCACCAATCTGGTTTCTTACAAGTGTAATCAGTTGATTGCAATCAGGTGCTGCTTATGTTAGTAGAAACCTCATTGGTTGAACTGTTTGTGCTGGATCTGTTGGAACAAAAACCAGGACCCACTGCGGCCCTTTGTGGAGTCGGTTTGAGACCGCTGCTTTAGAGGCTAGGGTGTGTAAGTTCCACCCCTGCAATCAGGTGTTAGTTCCGCCCACTGACTTTGATGGGTTTAAGTAATTATCTAAAGATGCATATACAGGTAGTCCCCGGGTGACGACGTACCCGACATATGCGATTTCGACTTTACAATGCCGGAGTCTCGTCCGTCATTCTGTCTCCAGTCGTGTTTTTTTTTTTTGTCGCGTAAACAGTAGCTAGTTCTTGCCATGCCTCCTGCCCGAGCAGCGTCCCAGCCGTCCTGCAGTTCCTGATGGCCACCCACTGTCATCTCCGGTTATCATGTGTCCGCCCAAGAAGCACCTTTTTCGGCCTGAGAGCGTCATGACGCCTTCCCCAACCTCCGGTTGTACTCTGACTGTCGACAAAGTGCCTTTTTCGGACTGGGGTCAGGCAGCCACCCGCTGTCATCTCCGGTTCTCGTGTGTCCGCCTGAGAAGCGCCCTTTTCGGCTTGGGAAATTCATGACACCCGTCCCAACCTCTGGTTCTTCCTGGCCGCCGACAATGCACCTTTTTCGGACTTCTGCCCCATTTTATACTCCATTCAACATATCCGTACCCGAAGAACATACGGTAGTAAAAGGGAACAATCTTCTTCAACGATAATTGTCCTTCAGTAGGTCCAGTTAAAAAGGTCTGAGGTGTCCACAAAGTTGTGTCTCCTTGAATTTATTATAAGAAGTAAGCGTGGGAGCTGCCTGAGGTTACCTTTAGCTGGAGCCAGACTGACAATCAGGCTCAACCCTCAAAGCCTGTGCTATGGGTCAATCTTGTCCATTCACTGACGTGCCGCCCTCAGGGAAGCATGGACACACACTGCTAATTTAGGGGGTACTTGGGCTTCCTGTGAGGGTTGCATCAAAGTCCAGAGCAACTCAGACCGAACACTAATCAAGTCAGGATAAACCTCAAAGCTGTAGATTTAAAGGGAACCACGGACAGAAAGACTTTTTAGTTTTTAAAAGATAAATGTTAGTATGAGTTATAATATTTTGATATTCAAACTCTCTAAATGTTTTCATTTTTATCAAATTTGACAAAAATTAGTTTAACTAGTAGGTCGCCATTGTTGTTGATGACTTAATGCACGTCACTGGGCAGTGCTGCTCTACTTTCACAGTGTCACTCGTTAGCTAAATAAACATGTCGTCGGTTTTGCCTTTCCAATTTAAATCCGAGCGGAAGAGTGATGAGCAGGACATAACTGTCGATATTTTAAAAACGAGCAGCAAAAACAATTAAATGAAGGTCTCCGACAGGATTCGAACTCGCATTTCCCCGTCCGACCACAGGACTACACCTCCGCGTGACGTGGCTCATGATTTTTCTTATAAAGCAATCGTAACTCACATGCGTTGTCCTTCTGTGAGGTAAAACCTGAAAGTAAAACGCAACTGAAAAGAAAGTGCAGCTGGCTCGACCACGGAATTAGAAAACGCGGCTCACTTCAGACAGCAGGCAGACTACAGTAACATAAGGATTGCGTAAAAGGGTTTATTGAACACAAAACTCACAATCCCAAAAAGGGAGACACAAAAAGTTTCCGTGACAGTAGGTCAGGATCAATAAAGAAATCAAACAAAAAAATGAGGAAAAACCGCGCTGAGATCCAGACCAACAAAGGGATATACAAACTGTCAAATAGCAGCAAGTCAATACCTCTGCAAGTCGCCTAGGATCGGTTGAAAGACACTGCTGATGAGCTGGAATTGGATGCAGGTACGACATTGGGAACTCACCCCAAAGCTCTGTAACAAAACAATCTGACCAGCAGCAGAATGTGACAAAATCATGCCAGTCGTCATACTAGCTTCGCTTGCTAGCTAGCACAGCTATTCCCCCAGTCGAACCCAACTGAATCATCACCCCCAGCATGCATTGCACGCATAAAACATGGTGCCCGCCGTAGGTCAGAATGTACTAATTGTACAGATGTACTAAATATTATAGATTTTTACATCAATGGCAATATTATGTTTTATGTGTTTCTAATAACATGCAGTGGGGCAAATAAGTATTTAGTCAACCACTAATTGTGCAAGTTCTCCCACTTGAAAATATTAGCGAGGCCTGTAATTGTCAACATGGGTAAACATCAACAAAATAATAACAGAAAATCACATTGTTTGCTTTTTAAAGAATTTATTTGCAAATCATGGTGGAAAATAAGTATTTGGTCAATACCAAAAGTTCATCTTAATACTTTATTATGTATCCTTTGTTGGCAATAACAGAGGCCAAATGTTTTCTGTAACTCTTCACAAGCTTTTCACACACTGTTGCTTGTATTTTGTCCCATTCCTCCATGCAGATCTCCTCTAGAGCAGTGATGTTTTGGGGCTGTCGTTGGGTAACACGGACTTTCAACCCCCTCCACAGATTTTCTATGGGTTTGAGATCTGGAGACTGGCTAGGCCACTCCAGGGCCTTGAAATGCTTCTTACAAAGCCAATCCTTTGTTGCCCTGGCTGTGTGTTTGGGATCATTGTCATGCTGGAAGACCCAGCCACGTCTCATCTTCAATGCCCTTGCTGATGGGAGGAGAATTTCACTCAAAATCTCTCGATACATGGCCGCATTCATTCTTTCCTTTACACAGATCAGTCGTCCTGGTCCCTTTGCAGAAAAACAGATGCAAAGCATGATGTTTCCACCCCCATGCTTCACAGTGGGTATGGTGTTCTTCGATTACAATTTAGTATTCTTTCTCCTCCAAACACGAGAACCTGTGTTTCTATCAAAAAGTTCTATTTTGGTTTCATCTGACCATAACATATTCTCCCAGTCCTCTTCTGGATCATCCAAATGCTCTCTAGCGAACCGCAGACGGGCCTGGACGTGTACTGACTTCAGCAGGGGGACACGTCTGGCAGTGCAGGATTTGAGTCCCTAGCGGTGCATTGTGTGACTGATAGTAGCCTATGTTACTGTGGTCCCATCTCTCTGTAGGTCATTCACTAAGTCCCCCCGTGTGGTTCTGGGATTTTTGCTCACCGTTCTTGTTATCATTTTGACGCCACGGGGTGAGATCTTGCATGGAGCCCCAGATCGAGGGAGATTATCAGTGGTTTTGTATGTCTTCCATTTTCTAATAATTGCTCCCACAGTTAATTTCTTTACACCAAGAGTTTCACCTATTGCAGATTCAGTCTTCCCAGCCTGGTGCAGGTCTACAATTTTGTCTCTGGTGTCTTTCGACAGCCCTTTGGTCTTGGCCATAGAGGAGTTTGGAGTGTGACTGACTGACTGACTGAAGTTGTGGACATGTGTCTTTTATTCCGATAATGAGTTAAAACAGGTGCCATTAATACAGGTGGAGCCTCGTTAGACCTCGTTAGAAGAGGTTAGACCTCTTTGACAGCCAGAAATCTTGCTTGTTTGTAGGTGACCAAATACCTTTTTTCCACTCTAATTTGGAAATAAATTCTTTAAAAATCAAACAATATGATTTCCTGGGGGTTTTTTTTCACATTCTGTCCCTCATGGTTGAGGTTTACCTATGTTGACAATTACAGGCCTCTCTAATGTTTTCAAGTAGGAGAACTTGCACTATTGGTGGTTGACTAAATACTTAATTGCCCCACTGTATTTTCGTAAAACAGAACAATTATGGCTTATTAGAGCCTACAAGTCTATAAGTCTATTTTCTCAAAATGTTTCGTCTTTGGAAGTAGTACCTACTGTTGTCGTGGCTCTTTTCAGGTTAATCTCACATTTTACAAGACTCCAGACAACACTTTAAAATTGTTTCCTGTGGATGAATGCAGATTTTGTCCGAGTTTTGACGCTCCAGTAGAGGTGTTGATCAGGGGTAAGTGACCTTGTGACAAGTTCCCTCAGGCATGGAAGTCCAGCATTCCTTTTTGAGTGTCCCTAAACAGGAGATGCACACTTTACCTGCAGCCTGTGGTGACATGTCTTTTTGAACAGAGCCGGTGGTCGACGGAGATGGTGTCATCGCCTTGCTTGTACCAAAACAAGAGACTAAGTGGACATCGCTTTGCATGTCTGCTAAGGTCTCACAATGTCTCGTCTTCATTGCTGAAGTACTCATTAGCCCCTTTCCTGTGTTGCTTTCATGTGTAAATAGCACCAACATGGAATGGAAGGATGAGGTTGATCTGGCAATTTTACACTGCCTTTAAGGGCTATGATTTTACCTATTTGTGGCCACAGCAATGTTTTGTATTCCAAGCACCGACACGAACTGGGTTGACAAATTCAAGGTGACAATTTAGGTTCTTCTAAAGTACAAACTGATCCTGTATAAAACCCAAATGGTGGATTATTAAAACATACTACAACAATTTCAGTTGTGTTTTTGCCTTGGGCTTAGTATGTAAGCTAGCTCTCCTGACTATTAAAAACAGAGAGCAATACATGACTGACAACATGTGGGAACCATTCATCTGGCCTCCACCGTGAACTAACTAATTGTCAATGTAAATCGATTCATGCAGAAAGGGGCCGCGATTAGACGCAAGTGCCGGGAACATCGTATTCAGTTTGAATTGTTCGCAGACATGTATTCTGAATTTTGTTAAATGTAGCGGACGGTCTTTAAGATCACGGATACCTCTTATTCGAATAGCTGTGCTCGCTAGTAAGTGGAGCTAATATAACGATTTGCATGATTTTGTCACATTCAGCTGCTGGTCAGATTTTTTAGTTACAGAGCTGTGGGATGAGTTCCTGATGTTGTACCTGCATCCAATTCCAACTCATCAGCAGTGTCTTTAAACCGATCCTAGGCAGATTGCCAAGATATTGTCTTTCTGCCATTTGTATTCTCGATCCCTTTGTTGCTTGCCTTGTTTTTCTATGCGGCGAGACATCAAACACATGCGCATGTAAAGGGTACACACAGGTCTGCGTGTGTGAGCGGTGCGTGGAAAAACCTTCCCTCCGATGCCTTTATGTTGGTGTGCTGGCAGCTAGGCCGTTAGCTCGAGCTTAAGGCCTAGCGGTTAGTGTTTCCGCAGCAACACGGGTTACATTGGTGCCGTGACCCAGATCGGCAGCGAAGGTTTTCGTGGGGTGAATGTAACGGGTACACACAGGTCTACGTGTGTGAGCGGTGCTTGGAAAAACATTCCCTCCGATGCCTTCATGTGGGTGCGCTGGCGGCTAGGCTGCCAGCTTGAGCTTATGGCCTAGTGTTTAGTGTTTCCGCCTGCCGAGTGGACGCATTGTGCGGGTTGGAGTCTTGACCTGAGGGAGGTGGGATTGGAACGTGGTCGGTGCGGACACACCAGTTACACGTACATCGGTTAAAAGCGGTGAGTAGTTACTAATTGTCTTTTTATTAAGTCTTTTATTACCTTTTCATTCCCTCAAAATACTTTTTGAATGTGTTTCCTTCTCATACTTTTAAGCATTGTGTTTTCTTGTGGTAGCTTTAAAGCAGATTGTTGATTTGTTGACCACATGAGTCACGTAGTGTATTTAACCATCCTTATTTGATATTACTACGTTGAAGTATTTTCTTAAGGCATATTTAGTACTGTATGTTCTGCCTGAATGAATCTAAACCAGGGCTGGCTGAGGCCATTTGGGGGCCCTAAGCAAAATAATGCCAAGGGGCCCATATTTTTGGCCCACCATTTCGTCACAGTGTACTGTGAAACCCATGCATGCAATCAAGCCCATACGTCTATATTTTGTATGTTAATCAGATTTTGTTGCACTGCATACTTCAAACTTCTCACCCCAAATGATTGTCAGTACTTACAGTAGATGGCGCCAAACCTTTTTCTAAAAGAGGAAAAAAAAAGTTAAGGAAGAACTTTTATTTTTATAAGAGTGTAATCAAGTATCAAAACTCACAAAAATCAAATAAAGCAAACTGTCATAAACGGATGTTTGCATAGATAAACGGCAATGAGCGCCACATTATTCATGATGCTCTATTAACAACGTATAAAATTAGGTTGCCAGATTGGGGGCCCCCTAGTGTTCAGGGGCCCTAAGCAGCTGCATAGTCTGCGTATAGGCTGGGCCGGCCTTGATCTAAATAAAACAAGCTGAAAGTGCACGGGAGTAATTTGGGTGTCAAATTTGCCTCTTGTAGGACGTCGTCGTTGTAGCACATTTTGGCAGAATACTGATTTTGTCCTACTTTAGTCTCGCCTCATCCCGTCTTTCCTGTTCATTTTGCTTTTGCTGCTCGTTTTGTGAAATATCGACAGTGCTATCATTCATGTTCCTCTCGGGTTCAAATTTAAAGCGCTGAACAGATGACATGTTTATGTTGCTAATCATACTGCAAAAATCAGATTTTTTGTTTTGTGACTGTTTAGACTTCCAAAGAGCCATCTGGTTTCAATCTGGTTCAGTTAAAAAAAAGTACCGCGATATATCATGTTTTCGATTTATTGTCACACCCCTAGTAGACATAGGAGGGCATAGAAATTAAACTCACCTATAACATTGTGTACAATTGACTTGATGTTTTCATAAAATCCTTCAAAAAGTCTCACGATTAGCTAACATCACATCAAATGCTGGATTAATTAAATTCTTTAGAAATATTTTTCTGGCTGTACCACCGTTAGGGCGTTCCACTGTAATAACACTTCTTTTCGTGCCAGGAATTTCTCCCATTTCCTTGCCTTTGTCCAGTAATATTGATCTTTCATGCTAGGAAATGGCGTACATGATGCATTCCGGACATTCCCATTGTAACTGCCCAGATTCCTGGTATATTGTGACTGTTTTCCTACGCTAAACAATAAAACGGAGTGAGCGACAGTTTGTCTCGTAACGGGATTTATGGATAATCTTTGTTTTTCTTTGCAACCCGGTGTCCGAGAAAGATGTTAACGCCGGACAAAAGGCGTCGTAAATGGTTAGAGCCGTTTGACTGGGGTTCGAAGGTCAGTAGGGAGGCTAAAATAAACACAGGAGCAAATGTGTTGTTGTGAAACAACATTTTTAGGTCTTGGGCCTAAAACAGTGGTCTCCAAACTATTCCACATGGGACCGCAGTGGGTACAGGATTTCATTCCAACAAAACAAGAGCACACCTTTTCAGCAATCAGGTGTTTTGTAAGTGTAATCAGCACGATGTCCATTTTTTGAAACCGATACCGATAACTTCCTGCTCCTCAAAGCCGATACCGATATTGTTAACCGATAATAAATATATAGTTTTTTAAATGTATAACCTAAGTTTTTGAACACATGGATGTTTAAAGAAAAAAAAAACTAGTGGTGGTTTCCACATATCTCACCAGATTTTTCATAATGACATGAACAAAACAGTGCATTTCACTTCTGCACTGCCCGACAGCCAGCTAAGAATGAATGCACTTCCATAAACCACAAGGCTAGGTCTTTTCTTGCTTTTATGGGAAGACACTCGTCTTAATATTGTGAAAGTACAACAGAAAACATATATTCAATACTCAATATACAACAAACTGCACAATACGCTTATATACACAACTACCGTAATTTCTAGGGGTGCACGATATCCATTTTTTGAAACCGATACCGGTATCGATAACTTCCTGCTCTTCAAGGCCAATACCGATACGATGACCGATAATATATATTAGGGGTGCACGATATCCATTTTTTGAAACCGATATCGATAACTTCCTGCTCGTCAAGGCCGATACCGACACGGTAACCGATAATATATATATATATATATATATATATATATATATATATATATATGTATGTATAATTTTTCAATGTATATTCACCCGAGTTTTTGAACACATGTAAGTCAAAAATACTACTGGTGGATTCAGCATAGATTTGCCTTTGATCTAACCAGAATTTTCATGATGACATGAAGATTATACAAAGACAAGAACAGTTTTGACTTCAAATAAAGTGCCCATATTTATTTTTTCAAATAAATATAACAAGTCAATCACAATCGGTCAATATCATTGACTATGTGTTCCCCTAAAAAAAATGAACACTGAACTAAAACAAACATTAACCAAACAGGTATTGTGCTTTGTCAGCAGATAAAACATTTGGTGCAACAGGACAGGAGACTTTTGTGGTCTTGGCCCATGAAACAACTTTCTTAACCTGGTAATTATAGGACAGCAAGCCTAACGATAACGTAAAGGTATGACAATAACTTACTAACTTATAACTAACACTGTAAAATCCAAACATTTGCTAATTGATATAGTAAGGTTAATCACTCAGTGATGGAAAAATATGGCCTCTAGAACAGTAAAAAAAAAAAAAAAAAACTTTGCATACTGGAGTGGAAACAAATGCACACATCCCAATCCACGGACACCGTGGCAAAAACATTATACAGTATATTATCGGACTGATAAATAATGTTATTGGATTTATTGGGATGACGTCATAATTCCTATTATTGGACCGATAATTATCGAACCGATAATTATCATGCACCTCTAATATATATATAATTTTTAAATGTATATTCATCTGAGTTTTTGAACACCTGTAGGTCAAAAATACTAGAGGTTGATTCAGCATGGATTTGCCTTTGACCGAAGCAGAATTTTCATGATGACATGAACATTATAATGAACAAAACAAAGACAGTAACCAAACTTGCATACTGGAAAATCAGGAGTGGAAACAAAAGTACACATCACAATCCGACACCGTGCCAAAAATATTATTAATAGGGCCGATAATATATAATGTTATCGGATTTATTGGGATGACGTCATTATTCCTATTATTGGACCGATAATTATCGTGCACCTCTAGTAATCAGTTGATTGCAGTCAGGTGCTGCTTGTTTTAGTAGAAACCACATTGGTTAAAAGGTCTGCGCTTGATCGGTATGAACAAAAACAGGGACCCACAGCGGCCCTCGAGGACCGGTTTGGAGACCCCTGGCCTAAAAGATTGACGTGGAAAACACTGTTCGTTGGACCTATTCTGTTGTGTGATACGCCGAGATTTTAGCCAGCTATTAAGCTAGGTTCATACTGCAGGTCTTACTTAATGCAGAAATCCGATTTTTTGTCATATCTGTTTTTTAGTGTGCCCTTTGTCCATTGAGCCTGTTCCAGCATCACGCATGTGCACTAATTCGCATGTGCAGGAGCATCAAAACAAATGATTACACATGCTGGCTATATGTCATTCCAGGTCATAGTATTTTGATTTTCAATAAGAGGACACTATAAATCACCGTTTAGTCTTGTATTCAAAGTTTATATGGCTTGATAGCATGCAGGCACTGTGCGTGCATGACACACACAGATACGTACACTTTGGCCCGACTCTCAGCCGTGTAAGCAAAAAGCAAAGAAAATCGAGCATCCTCAGGCTTATCCCTCCAACCATTTGATTTTTTTTTTTTATGACTGTTGTCAAGCCTGCCTCTTCCCTTAAAGTAGGGTGACCAAACGTCCTCTTTTGCCCGGACAAGTCCTACTTTCACGTAGTATCCTCGTCGTCCGGTCGGGTTTTATAAATTCAAATGCCTGCGATGACATGGCTCCGAGTAGTAGGGAGTGAAGGAGTAGTTTTCTTGTTTTTGTTGGCAGTTTACCCCTATCATGAGGCATTACCGCCATCTACTGGGCTGACATTTTTTTTTTTTTTACGATAAATACGTATATAATGGCAACTGTTGACTTCTGTCGGAGCTTTGATTGTAAAATCCTGTTTAGTGTCGCATCGTTGCGCTGCCAATGATTGTAAATTTATATAGCAAAGTTTGATTTTTGCCACAGCTAGCTATCAGTTAGCTAAACCAAATGTGCAATCTAAAACATTGAATGAGAATATCAATTGAATCGGAATAACAATTTGTCAAGGACAATTGTCGTGATAGTAATTTATAAAAATGTTGAGTTTGCACATAGCCTACTGTGTGTATGTATATTGATTGGACTACATTTCTATGGGTCTGCATTATATATTATACGTGTATATATTAGGGCTGTCAAACGATTAAAATTTTTGATCGAGTTAATTACAGCTTAAAAATTAATTAATCATAATTAATCGCAATTCAAACCATCTATAAAATATGCCATATTTTTTGTAAATTGTTGTTGGAATGGAAAGACATACTGGACTGTCTCAGAAAATTAGAATACACAATATTCTAATTTTCTGAGACAGTCCTGTATATTGTTCTATGTAAAGGACGTCAGCCAAGGTCGGCCCCCCACATTTTTACCACGCCAAATCTGGTCCCCTTTGCAAAAAGTTTGGACACCCCTGCTTTAAATGGTGGATTAATGTACAGGACTGTCTCAGAAAATTAGAATATTGTGTATTCTAATTTTCTGAGACAGTCCAGTATATACATTCAACATACGGTACATGAGTACTGCATTTGTTTATTATAACAATAAATCAACAAGATGGCATTAACATTATTAACATTCTCTTAAAGTTAATTACATAATTACACCATGCTCACTCATGGTACTAACCCATACAATCAGTTGGACCCAAACGCCAGCAGAGGGCGCCAAACACCAAAAAACAAGTAACAAGCGGACATTACACTGTACCGTCATTTTAGTCTGTTTGAGTGGGGCATGTGCGTTAATTGCGTCAAATATTTTAACGTGATTAATTTAAAAAATTAATTAACGCGATAATTTTGACAGCCCTAGTATATATATATATATATATATATATATATATATATATATATATATATATATAATATATATATATATATTAATATTATATATATATATATATATATATATATATATATATATATATATATATATATATATATATATATATATATATATATATATATATACATACATATATATATACATATATATGTGTGTGTATACAGTACTGTGCAAAAGTTTTGGGCAGGACACCTGCCTAAAACTTTTGCACAGTACTGTATATATTTTTATTATATTATGTATATACAGGATATACTGTATGTATATATTTTCCCCAAGTGGAAGCTTCCATGATCCTAATAAATTTAATAATTAAAAATATATATATACAGTACTGTGCAAAAGTTTTAGGCAGGTGTCCTGCCTAAAACTTTTGCACAGTACTGTATATATATATGTATATATGTATATATATATGTATATATACAATATATGGAAAATGAATGAATGAATGAATTACATATATACCGTATATTTATTTTATTTAGCTTTTTAAGTCATTATTTATTTATTTTTTTTCCTCAAACTGCATTTTTCCATCCAGAGTGAGGGGGCACACTTTAAATATATTAAAGTGATATAGGCATCTTTGAGTGTACAGTAAAATTCAAGTATCTTGAGGCCGGGCTGAGTGTCCTCTTTTTTGGAAATCAAAATATGGTCACCCTACATTAAAGCCGTGTTCAAGCTATGTGCTAACGCTAATGCACAGCCGCACTGCTACCGTAGCACCCTGTCTTTCTCGGTCTTTGCTGACGTAATTGCTGCCTGAATTCCAATTTGGGGGACTTGACAGTTCAGACCGCTGCCACATTCTGGAAAAATGTGGCCCAGATCAGATTTTAACCACATAGGTAAGTCCTATGTAGACGCTACAAGATGTGCTCGTCCGTCAATGTTTATTCGATATAGTTGTGGTTAAACCTTAATTTATTATTTTTTTGGGGTAAAATGTTTAATTTTACTTACGAAAACATTTTTTCCTAAAAGTCGACTGAAACTAGACGAAATTAGTCTTGAGTTTTCGTCAACAAAAACTAGACAAGGACAAATACATTTTGAGATGACTAAAATATAGTCTACAGTCTGAACGCAACCTTAGTCACCCTCTAATCCCGTGGCCCGCTAAAAGGGGACACATATGGGCATCCGACCAGGAGGGTGGGGCCTAGTTGGGCAGACATGCAACTCGGCAGGAACCGTGACTTGCTCGGGGTGGGTGGGGGGTCCTGGGGATCAGAGGTCATCGGCAAGAGCAGATCAAGTAGAGAACATTTCTTCAGTCTGGCGGTGACCCCCAAATGAGGCGTGACTGCACCCTCAACTAAACAGGAAGTTCTATTCTGAGACATGTCATTTGTCAAATGCACACACTGTTTTTGACCTGCATTCGTGGCATCAAAGCTTCTTCCATGTGTGTATTTTATATTCGATTTGGAGTTATATACATCATTTTATGATACAAATTTCTAAGTGATTTATTAATAAAATTGAGTGTCTTACTGTAGTCAATGGTGCATTGCACTCACTGTTGTTCTTTAATTGAGTTAGAAATGGTAAATCGCATTGCAATACATTTAAAAATATACATGCAAATTTATTTTCATTTTTTACAAAATAATAATAATTACTGGCTATATCTAGCGATGAATTACGGAGCCCCGAAAGCAGCATCGACAGCAATAAATAAATTTAAACAGTCTGGTGCGCACCAGACACAATCTGGTAAACATTAGCATTATATAGCATTTGAGTTAGCGGACTTTTGCTATGCAAGTTAGCCAATAGCGTACCGCACGAATGCAAGGCTGCATGACATCACCATCGTAAACCGGAAGAGGGTCAACATAAAAGCACACTCGCATACAACCCATGCTAGTACTGCTTGTTATCTGCCGGTAATCTTCCATAAAAGAACATGCTGAGTAAACACTGCTGCTATGGAACTTGTATAAAACGACTTTAGACATTACGAACGTCCACATATGAAGGATGTTTTCTTCATACGTTTCCCGAAGCCAAAAACTCAGAGGGAAAAATGTGAACAATGGATCAACTTGTGCGGACGTGTAAAAGACCAGTTTAACAACAGCAAAGTGAAGCCATTCACCTTCATATACAGTACACATTTTGTTGCGGGCCATACAGATGAAAATTGCCTGCCACAGCCTGCCCCGAAGAGGTAAGCCATTTTGATATTCTTTACATATTTTTTAGCGTGGCGTTTTGTCGTACTGCTTCTGTCTGACAATGAATGACCTGAAAAAAAAAAAAAATTATATATCACAATAGTCATGTAGGCCTATTTTTCTAAAATACGGATATTTCAATAAATTAGCCATGGCTCCAGATTTAGCAGCTTTACCTTTTCTGTTGTAATGAAACAACCTTCGTAAGGGTGAAGTGTAAATAAATTAATAGAATTAAGACTTGTTATTAATGAAAAAATTTAAAGTGTTCGTTGGGTGTCACTGAGTAGCATTTGCGATCGCTACACAAAAATAGCAATATAAATTACACCCCAAGAAGGTAAGAGACATAAGACAACCAGAGGATATAATATATAAGAAAGACAGGGCATACCATGGGTAGAACAAGTATTTGATACACTGCTAATGGGAAAACCCATTGGCAGCGTATCAAATACTTATTACTTATTCTTACTTATTCTGGTGATAGAAGATCTATCTTTTTAAATTAACATTTGTATGTTCTTCCACATCTTTCCAGTGAATTTGGCACCAAGGACATCATTTTCGGACAAAATTGGTAGATTTAGCTCAGTAAACATCTCGTTCGTACACTATTTTACATCCATCTAGCATAAGGGACAAATGCGAGTTTGACCCCCCCCCCCCCCCCCCCAGCAACAGTTGCTAACGTGAATATTAATGCCCAAAGGTGACGTGCTACGTGCGGTACGCTATTGTTGTAAACAGTAGCATTTTATAGCATTTAAGCTAGCGGACTTTTTCTATCGTAAACATTAGCGTGATATAGCATTTAAGCTAGCGGACTTTTGCGATGCAAGTTAGCCAATTGTTGTACACATTAGCATTATGTAGCATTTAAGCTAACTGACTTTTGCTATTGTCAACATTCAGCATGATTTAGCCTTTAAGGTAGCAGACTTTTGCGATGCAAGTTAGCCAACTGCTGTAAACATTAGCATTATATAGCATTTAAGCTAGCAAACTTTTTCTATCGTAAACATTAGCGTGATATAGCATTTAAGCTAGCGGCCTTTTGCGATGTAAGTTAGCCAATTGTAGTACACATTAGCATTATGTAGCATTTAAGCTAACTGACTTTTGCTATTGTGAACATTTAACATGATATAGCATTTAAGCTAGCAGACTTCTGCTATGCAAGTTAGCCAATTGTTGCATTTTTGCAATGGCTAACTTGCATAGCAAAAGTCCGCTAACTAAAATGCTCTAAAATGCTTGTTGTTGTTTGCCAGACAGTTTCTGGTGCGCGTGAGAAACAATCTGGTGGTATTTCGCATTTTTTTTAAACAAATTATCTGACAACATTAAATTTATGGTAATATCACAAAAATCAAAACTGCATTTTTTTTTTAAATTTATGACTAGAAAATGCAATTTCTAGAGAAATTGTGGCCTTGATGGTTGCTATATAGGGTTCACTCTATGTTGATCTTGAGGCATCTTGGACTTTCTGTATATAATCGGGTCACTTCCTGTTTATTTTGGAGCATTTCGAGTTCACTTCCTGTACATAATGGGTCACTTCCTGTTGATTTTGAGGCATTCCAGGGTTACTACCCATTGATTTCAGGGCATTTCAGGGTAACGTCCTGTTTTTGCGGGAGCATTGCAGTGTCACTTCCTGTTCATATAGGGTCAATCTCACGTCTTGTTAATTTTGGGGCATTTCAAGGTCACTTCCTGCTAATATCAGGGCACTTGTGTTGGACATCAAAAGGCGTGAATGAAAGGTTTTGTGCTTTTGAAATGAATGGACAATAGGGCAATTGGAAATGAATGGGAAATTTTGGCCATTAGAAATGAATGGGCATGATTTTGGCAAATTTTGGCCAACCCCCAAAAAATATCCATTCATTTCTAATGGCCAAAATCGCCTGCTACCATCGTAATTTTCCCAGAAATTTCATTTTCTAGTTAGTAAAATATTGTTGCTGTTTGATTTGAATTAAAAATGTGTGAATCTAACTTTTAAAATTAATTTAGCTGAAAAATATATATTTTCAAATAAGTCATAATTAATAATATAGTTACATAACACTTAAATTTGTATTATTGTAGAACACTTTTTTTCCCCCCAAACTGAAAATGGAACTCATTCCAACCTCACTGACTGATGTCGTTCCATGTGTGTTCTTGTGTGTTATCATGTGCTCCCTCACTCATCTGACACCTGTCAGGAGTGATGAACTTAGGAATGAAATACAGGTGTGGTTCACCACTTTATCTCTTTACTCCCGCCAACTCCACGTCAAAAACAACATTTTTTGTTTCATGTCGTTGGCCGACAAACTGGGCGGATGACCCTCATAAAAACAAAATGGAGGACAGCAAGTATCAATCACATGTGTTAATCACTGAAACAAACCATAGTAAAGAAGATGAATAGTAGAATATTCGCATTTAATGTTAATCGTGTTCACAGAAGAAACACTTAATCAGTCATTCAGCACACAACAATAAAGATCATCAATCAATCAATCAATGGGTTGTCACGAGGGGTGGGAACATCTGAGTACCTCACGATAAGATAGGATTTGCAATACAAGGCTGACAGTAACGATTATCTTACAGTATATAAAGAAAATAAACATAATAAACAGAAAAACAAGCGCTTTTCATCCCTCTGCTGTGAATTGAATTGAGTTTATCACTAGTAGACGTCCAATCCGTTTGCACTGGGGGGATGGCAGCGAATGAACGTTCATTCGCTGCCATCCTCCCAGTTCAAACGAATTGGACGTCTGTGGTGGTCAATGGCAACTAATGAGTTTAATATTAGGCCATTTCAAGTCATTTGCTGTTGATTTTTCAGTCTCTTCCTGTTGATTTTGGGCCATTTAGTGTGTTGTTTTCGTCAACGATGACAACCGCGAAAATATTTCATCAACACTTTTTTTTCCCCAGGTGACGACGAGATGATAACGAGTAGGGTTGTTCCGATCGTGTTTTTTTTTGCTCCCGATCCGATCCCGATCGTTTTAGTTTGAGTATCTGCCGATCCCGATATTTCCTGATCCGATTGTTTGTTTGTTTTTTTGCTCCCGATTCAATTCCAATCATTCCCGATAATTTTTCCCGATCATATATATTTTGGCAATGCATTAAGAAAAAAAATGAATAAAACTCGGACGAATATATACATTCAACATACAGTACATAAGTACTGTATTTGTTTATTATGACAATAAATCCTCAAGATGGCATTTACATTATTAACATTCTTTCTGTGAGAGGGATCCACGGATAGAAAAACTTGTAATTCTTAAAGGATAAATGTGACTTTGTATGTTGTGACTAAATATTGCCATCTAGTGTATTTGTTGAGCTTTCAGTAAATGATACTGTAGCCATTTAACTGTTCTGCCCAAATGCATGATGGGAAGTGCAACCATGACTGTGCGTAGTGGTACCAATTGATTACGTATCTTCTCTGCGTTGAGAAATAACATAAGGTGTTAAGAAAAAGATCAATTACTACCTTTCTTCCCCACTTTGCTTCCCACGATATTCCTAATCGTAGGGAGAGGGATTGTAAGGCTTTAGCCAATTAAAAAATGGCTCCAAAGGCTGCCGAAATTCACTCTACTCATTTTACGCTGCCTTTTAGCTCTATATATAGGTAAAACGGCGCCACTACAGATTGAACGTGACAATGCGTGAGTGGGTCGTGCAGCGCATGCGTTAATTGCGTTAAATATTTTAACATGATAAATTAACAAAAAAAATTAATTACTGCCGTTAACGGGATAAATTTGATAACCCTACCTTAAGCCTAAACTAAAGACTCTGGATGAGTGTAACATATTATGTCTGTAACGTTAAATACAATTAGAAAACGATTTAATTAAAAAATATATACATAATAAAAAAAGGCATGTCCGATATTTTTTGCCGATTCCGATTCTTTGAAAATGACGTGATCGGACCCGATCCATCCCGAACGATCGGGACATCTCTAATAACGAGCTAAAAATGTGTTTTGGGAGACTAAACAAGATGTATGCCAGTTTATGTCTGACGAGACGAGAACACGACACATATGCGTCCATAGTTTCCGTCACATGTCCACAATGTGTGACATTTCTTGTGTAGTTAGCCTGCATCATAGCAGTGTCTGTTTGTGTTACTCATGTGACATCCTGCGCCCCGCCCCTCCTCCGACTCATCAGTGTGTAGTCTTCAGTCTCCATGCAGGCTTGCACACACGGTAAGATTTGTTTTCTTGGCCAGAGAGAATATTTAATGTTGCTTTAGCCTTTAAAGGTCTGTACTGAGTGATCATCAAACACTAAATGTAACTCGTAGCAATATACGGATTTTAAAGGGGGGCCAGGCCCCCCTGGTGGTCGAACAGTGTCATTGCATATTATTGACTTTCCTATTTATATAAAAGAGGTAAAGCAATACAACGGCTACAAAAATGAATGCAATGAACAAAAAATATATATTTTATAAATTTTATATATTTTCTTTTATTTCAATATATTTTATTTTATATTTAACGGGTCAAAATTGTTTTTCGAACAGATCATGTGACTAGCACTTTAGACGGTCATTTGCTATGCATAAAAACATTTTTTATCTCGCGTTAACAGGCGGTAATTAATTTTCTTTAAATTAATCACGTTAAAATATTTGATGCAATTAACGCACATGCCCTGCTCAAACAGATTATAATGACAGCACAGTGACATGTCCACTTGTTACTTGTGTTTTTTGTCTCCCTCTGCTGGCACTTTGGTGCGAGTGAATTTATAGGTTTAAGCACAATGAGCATTGTGTAATTATTGACATCAACAATGGCAAGCTACTAGTTTATTTTTTGATCGAAAATTTTACAAACTTTATTTAAACAAAAACATTAAGAGGGGCTTTAATATAAAATTTCTATAACTCGTACTAACATTTATCCTTTAAGAACTACAAGTCTTTCTATCCATGGATCGTTTTAACAGAATGTTAATGTTAATGCCATCTTGTTGATTTATTGTTATAATAAACAAATACAGTACTTATGTACCATATGTTGAATGTATATATCCGTCTTGTGTCTTATATTTCCATTCCAAAAATAATTTACAGAAAAATATGGCATATTTTATAGATGGTTTTAATTGCGATTAATTACGATTAATTAATTTTTAGGCTGTAATTAACTCGATTAAAAATTTTAATCGTTTGACAGCCCTAGTTTTGGGAGACTAAATGAGATGAATGCCAGTTTTCATCAGACGAGACGTGAATGCGACAAAAATGCCCCTATAGTTTCCGTCACATGTTCACAATGTGTGACATTTCATTTGCAATTAGCCAGCAATATAGCAGTGTCTGTTTGTGTCACTCATGTGACATCCTGTGCCCCCCCCCCCCCGACTCATTAGTGTGTAGTCTCCAGTGTCCATACAGGCTTGCACGCACAGTAGGATTTGTTTTCTTGGCCAGAGAGAATATTTAGCGTTGCATTAGCCTTTAAAGGTCTGTGCTGAGTGATGATCAAACACTAAATGTAACTCATAGCATTAGCATAGCATTCCCGTTCAGGTTAACATTAGGTAAATGCTAACGGCGAGTTTCCGCTTAAACTCTCTGACAGCTTTTCGAATACAGTGTATGGCATCCAGGTGGGTATAATTAAAGTTTTCCTGCTGTATTATCACCAAGTTGGTGTTGTCCTTGTAGACACTACAATATGTGCTAGTCTGTCAATGTTCATTCGAAATAGTTGGAATTTTTTATTTATTATGGGAGTATGTTTTTTTTTTTTTTTTCTTTTGGACGAAAACATTTTTACTAAACGTCGACTAAAACTAGACGAAATTAGTCTTGAGTTTTCATCGACAAAAACGAGACTATAAACATATTTTTCACATACATTATCTATATGAACTGTTATTATTATACTTTGAACAATAAGATGATAACCTCCTACATAACCACATTAAGCCAAAGAATTTAAAAAAAAAAAAAAATCATTGAATTCCGTAGAGATGGAAAAAAAAAAAAAAAATACAGAAATGAAGCATCACTTGTCCAAAGAGCATGAGTGCCTTCTAGTGGAGAAAAAATATTTCCTATTATGAAACTAAAAGTACCATATCTTCAGTTTTCCATGGTCAATCGGTGCCAAATAAAAACTGGGAAAGAGGTTAAAATCTGCGCTTTCGAGTCATGTTGACAGCAGCACTCTATGTAAAATACTTAATTTTTTACGGTGCTTTAAACACGCCACGTAATTGAACAGGTCGGCCTGATCATAGAACGGCAAGCTTGAGTCTGACGGGTATAATGGAGTTATGTGATTATTGTTGCGACGTCTCATTGGTGAAATTGGTAGCGCCACTATTGGCGTCCCTGGCAAAAAAAAAAAAAAAAATCTTATACGTAGAATAAAGAGGAAAATAGAAATGGCTTGTGTAGCCTAAAGTAGCGGAGTTAGAGTAGTGTTTCTTCCTCACAAATCTACTCAAATAAAAAGTATGGCTTAGTAAAACTACTCTTAGATGTACACTTTTCTTCAAAAAGATACTCAAGTAACAGAGTAAATGTAGCTACATGACATTTTACCGTATTTTGACAGATTTTTCAATACCCAAAGAAGGTAATGCTCCATCCTTAAATACATACCAAATCTACAAAGTTTTTTGGGGGGAGTAAATGTTGCTCTCCTACACGTTTTGGTGTCATGTTTACCTTCTACGTCACCCCCCCTAAGGCTACACGTGGGGGTCATTTTACACACGCACGCACACACACCCAACCCCCTGCACTCACTCACTCTCTCTCTCTTGCTCACTCTCTCTATAGTGGGAGTCTCTCTCCACGCTGCCTCACTGCACAAAAACTCCACGCAGGAGAAGCGTCTATCTGTCAGAACGAGAGCTGCGCGCTTTGTGCGTTGGATGCCAATATTAGGAGAGGTCCCATTTATAAGAGAGGATTAAAACCCCAACAAATAAAGGTAAGCACAATGAAGCTTTTTCATTTCAAGGATTACAGGCTTTTTAGACATTCTTTTGTGGATTGTTTCATTGTAATAGTCATTTTTTTGCACACTTGTAGCAGCTTTTAATGCACCTTGATAATGAGCAATTTTATGCACGTGATGATAGTTACTGCTTTTGCAGACTATATGGAGGATTTTTCTATATGAGTTCATTAAGAATGCAACAAAAATAATATTATATAGACAATTGCTGCTGTCATAAAGCAATATTTTTAAAGAACGAGTAAGAGTCAACCATGCCTCCTGCACGTTGATGGACAGGATAGGCTCCAGCACCCCCGTGATCCTCGCGAGGGTAAGCAGTTCAGAAGATGATAGAATGAATGGATATTTTAACATTCTTAGCTGTCCAAAAAGTGTCCAAAAAAATCATGTTGAGATAATGAAAACATATTTTGTGCTTTTAATGTGTAGTGTAAAGAGATAAAAGTTTCATGGATAAAATGTGTAAAAATGAAATTTATATGAAGTTTCATGTATGAAAATTAGGGCTGTCAAACGATTAAAATTTTTAATCGAGTTAATTACAGCTTAAAAATTAATTTATCGCAATTAATCGCAATTCAAACCATCTATAAAATATGCCATATTTTTCTGTCAATTATTGTTGGAATGGAAAGATAAGACACAAGATGGATATATACATTCAACATACAGCACATAGGGACTGTATTTGTTTATTATAACAATAAATCAACAAGATGGCATTAACATTATTAACATTCTGTTAAAGCGATCCATGGATAGAGGGACTTGTTCTTAAAAGATAAATGTTAGTACAAGTTATAGAAATTTAAAATATAATATTAATATATATTATTAATAATATTAAAACCCCTCTTAATTTTTTCGTTTTAATAAAATTTGTAAAAATTTCAATCAAAAAATAAACTACTAGCCCGCCATTGTTGATGTCAATAATTACTTACACAATGCTCATGGGTGCTGAAGCCTATAAAATCAGTCTCACGCAAGCGCCAGCAGAGGGCGGCAAAACTCCATAAAACACAATTAACATGTGGGCATTTCACTCTACTGTCATTTAAATCTGTCTGAGCGGGGCATGTGCGTTAATTGCTTCAAATATTTAACGTGATTAATTTAAAAAATTAATTACCGCCCATTAACGCGATAATTTTGACAGCCCTAATGAAAATATATATATATTTTTTTTAAGCTTTAAAAAAGTCAAATAAAAAATCATTCTAATTCATTTTAATGCTATTGTACAATTCATTTATTATTAATTTAATTAATTCATGTATCGAGTATAGTCCAGTATTTTTTTCTTCTTCTAAATATGCTGTTATAAAAATGTCAAAATAAACCTTGCCTGGTATTTCAAGAAAAAATAACAACAACAACAAAAATTACCCGAATTAAGTTTAGTGCAATTCATTAGTGCTAATTAGATTTTTATTTAATGATAAGTGAAAAGAAATAAATAAGGAATTATATTGGAATTAATTTTACAAAAACACACAAAGAAAGCCAAATAAGACTTTATTTCATAAAAAAGATTTTTGGATTCTTAACTCATGAGCTCCCATTGATGTTGGTAAACGTCCAATCAGCATTGTTCTTGGCAGCCCTTCTGATTTTTATCTTAGTCTCAGTCTTTTGGCTGAAAATATTTACTTGTCCTAGTCATATTTTAGTCGAGTTTTCGTTGATGAAAACTAAAACTGTTTCATCTATAAAATTCAAAGGTTTTCACCAAAAAATAAATTAGTTTCCAGCTATTTCAAATGAACATAGACAGACGAGCGCATATAGTAATGTATACATAGACAACGTCAACTTGGTGATGATAATACACACCCAGTAGGAAAACATTACATTATTTTTAATTATACCAATCTGGACGCTGGGAACTGTATGTAAAAAAAGTTGTCCAAAAGTTTAAGAGGAAGCTCACCACATGTTAATGCTAATGCTAATGCTAACACTACACGTTACATTTCATGTATGATGATTACTCAGCACAGACCTTTAAAATCTAAAGCAACATTGCATATTACGTCTTGTCAATATAAAAAAACAAATCCTACCGTGCGTTTCAAAACAAGCAAGCATGAACTGCGACCGACTTTGAAGGACTTCCTAAACACTGCTCTAAAGCAGGCTGACGTACTACACATAAAATATGAATATGTCTCATTTTGAACAGAAACTACAACGACACTCACCCTGCTAAGTGCTAACGCGAACGCTATGCTAATGCTACAAGTTACATTTAGTATGTAATGCTCACTCAACACAGACCTTAAAAAGGCTAAAGCAACATTGCATATCTAGCCAAGATAAGAAAGCACGTCACATGAGTGACACGACCAAAACACTGCTACGATGCGTGCTAACTACACATAAAAGATAGGAAAATGCCACACATTGTTAACTTATGATGGAAACTGAAAACTGGCATTCATCTCGTTATCTTTTAGTCTCCTGAAACACCTTTTTAACTCGTTTTTGTCATCTCACCGTCATGAAAAAAATTATTCTTTGACAAAATATTTTAGTTGTCGCCATCGTTAACGAACACAACAATGCGTTCAATTCATATTTACTGGGAGAGCATCTATCGCCGTCAACGGCAGCAAATGAATTAGATCAGACCCTAACCCTAAAATTTTTTGATTTCACATGTATTACTGACTACCAATGGTCCCCGTGCCTTATTTTTCACACCCATGGCTTTACCTTGCCTACGTGTACTAAACCAGTCCAAAAAGCGAGAGTCAAGCGATCCGCAAATATTGACACGGTTGAAGCGCGGCGTCCAATCGGGCTCTCGCGTTCCGATAAACACTCTGCATGGGTTCGATCAGCGCGGGCGTGACAGACTAAACACAGCGCACGTGGGTTGTAAACATTCTCCCGGATTAAACCCCCCCTCGAGGACGGCTGTGTTTCCGCAGAGAATGTTTAATTATTGATTTTTGTGGCTTCACAGCTTCTTCTGCTAGTTAAATATCATTCAAATACGGGTATATTTGAAAGAGTCCTGAGTAAAAGTGACTTTAGAATGAAACAAAGTTTTAACATTGACTATGACATCACCCGGCATGACTCAGTGAATCGTCACTCAATTGTCGACACGGTTGATAGTGTCCTACTTTGCAGGTGTTGTTTAGAGGCGTGTTAGATCTCGTCTTTGAATGGGAGAGTGACGCTAGGTTTTGTCTAGGAGCATGTTATTACCTCCGCCAAGTCCAAAGTGCCTTGAGGCCGGATAAATGTTTTTTTTTTTTCCCAAAAGGTTGTGTGATGTTACACAGGGGGAGACGTTATCAAAAACTATCTATTTATTTAAAAATGTACTGTATATATTTTATTATCCTGTCCTCTTCAGCTGCTCAGAAACTGAGAATAGGGATCTGAGCATACCTGTAACCTGAGGCCATTGGCAATCTTACAAATAGTGACGTATGCCCTTACAAATTGGTGACTAATCTTACAACTTTGTATATAGCGTGCAATATGAAACAAAAATAAAACTCAATTTTTAAAATAATATGAATTTATTGGTGGTATTGTAACATATAACCTGGTGCCAAGGGCGAAGGTTTGCATAGTGACGGTAGGGACATAACACTACCAACTTTTCAGGATGCTCAAATTGTCCCCACCAACTTTTAAGCGACCTTAAAAGATGAATCTGTTTTGGTCACGACCCACAGCTCGTAACCATAGGTGAGGGTAGGGACATACAGTGCCTTGCAAAAGTATTCTGCCCCCTTGAATCTTGCAACCTTTCGCCACATTTCAGGCTTCAAACATAAAGATATAAAATTTTAATTTTTTGTCAAGAATCAACAACAAGTGGGACACAATCGTGAAGTGGAACAACATTTATTGGATAATTTAAACTTTTTTAACAAATAAAAAACTGAAAAGTGGGGCGTGCAATATTATTCGGCCCCTTTACTTTCAGTGCAGCAAACTCACTCCAGAAGTTCAGTGAGGATCTCTGAATGATCCAGTGTTGTCCTAAATGACCGATGATGATATATAGAATCCACCTATGTGTAATCAAGTCTCCGTATAAATGAACCTGCTCTGTGATAGTCTCAGGGTTCTGTTTAAAGTGCAGAGAGCATTATGAAAACCAAGGAACACACCAGGCAGGTCCGAGATACTGTTGTGGAGAAGTTTAAAGCCGGATTTGGATACAAAAAGATTTCCCAAACTTTAAACATCTCAAGGAGCACTGTGCAAGCCATCATATTGAAATGGAAGGAGCATCAGACCACTGCAAATCTACCAAGACCCGGCCGTCCTTCCAAACTTTCTTCTCAAACAAGGAGAAAACTGATCAGAGATGCAGCCAAGAGGCCCATGATCACTCTGGATGAACTGCAGAGATTTACAGCTGAGGTGGGAGAGTCTGTCCATAGGACAACAATCAGTCGTACACTGCACAAATCTGGCCTTTATGGAAGAGTGGCAAGAAGAAAGCCATTTCTCAAAGATATCCATAAAAAGTCTCGTTTAAAGTTTGCCACAAGCCACCTGGGAGACACACCAAACATGTGGAAGAAGGTGCTCTGGTCAGATGAAACCAAAATTGAACTTTTTGGCCACAATGCAAAACGATATGTTTGGCGTAAAAGCAACACAGCTCATCACCCTGAACACACCATCCCCACTGTCAAACATGGTGGTGGCAGCATCATGGTTTGGGCCTGCTTTTCTTCAGCAGGGACAGAAGATGGTTAAAATTGACGGGAAGATGGATGCAGCCAAATACAGGAACATTCTGGAAGAAAACCTGTTGGTATCTGCACAAGACCTGAGACTGGGACGGAGATTTATCTTCCAACAGGATAATGATCCAAAACATGAAGCCAAATCTACAATGGAATGGTTCAAAAATAAACGTATCCAGGTGTTAGAATGGCCAAGTCAAAGTTCAGACCTGAATCCAATCGAGAATCTGTGGAAAGAGCTGAAGACGGCTGTTCACAAACAACCTCACTGAGCTCGAGCTGTTTTGCAAGGAAGAATGGGCAAGAATGTCAGTCTCTCGATGTGCAAAACTGATAGAAACATACACCAAGTGACTTGCAGCTGTAATTGGAGCAAAAGGTGGCGCTACAAAGTATTAACGCAAGGGGGCCGAATAATATTGCACGCCCCACTTTTCAGTTTTTTATTTGTTAAAAAAGTTTCAATTATCCAATAAATTTTGTTCCACTTCACGATTGTGTCCCACTTATTGTTGATTCTTGACAAAAAATTAAAATTTTATATCTTTATGTTTGAAGCCTGAAATGTGGCGAAAGGTTGCAAGGTTCAATGGGGCCGAATACTTTTGCAAGGCACTGTAGATCGACTGGTAAATCAAGAAATTTTCCTTTTGGGCTCAGCTCCTTCTTCACTACAACGGACCGGTGCAGAGTTCGCATCACTGCAGATGCTGCACCGATCCGCCTGTCAGTCTCCCGTTCCTTCCTGCCCTCGCTCATGAACAAGACCCCAAGAGACTTAAACTCCTCCACTTGGGGCAGGATCTCATCCCCGACCAGTAGAGGGCACGCCACCCTTTTCCAACTCAGGACCATGACTTGTTGACTTTTTATTGCCACTAGTTGGCGGTGCAGAGTTGATGCAAATGATCCCCTATAGGACCCTTCAGGGTACAAATCTCACCAAGCACGGCAAGTTTGGCACAGATATGTTGTATGTCTGCCAAGTTATGACTGTTCAAAATTTGTGGCGAGACAAAATGGCGATGGTAATTTTTCACTTTCCGGTTGGACCCCTCTGCTTCAACGAAACCCCAATATTTTTCATCAAGCATCTGAACACATGTCTTAAGGTTCCCCTGATGCAGGTTTGAGGTCAATGGATTTTTTTTTTCCCTTGGAGGAGGAGCCTGTCTCATAAAAATGGGGGCGCCAGGCCTAATGTGTAATATTTCATGCAGTCGTGTTTCTACTGGGATACCTTTCATACATGCCAGCTATGAAAAAGACTAAACCTTGGATCAGGGAGTTATTAGTCATTTACGGAATTTGGTGTGTTGCCCCAAAAAATTGCCGACTTTGGCACCTTGCCCAGGTCAGGCCCGTGAATAAAAACTCACCATTTTGATAACCTAAGATCTCATATGTCTCATGAACAGTCTCACCAATTCTAAGAAAGATCCAACTAACGTCCTAGGTGGTAATGTCTCAGATATGCACCCTGTAACTTGGTATAAATTTCACATTCAATCCAAAATAGCTGACTTCCTGTTGGGTTTTAAATATGGGTGCAAGAGACTTTTTGGAGCAGTTTTGCACAAGGTATTTACTACAAGAATTTTATCGCTCTATGTTGAAAAAACCCAATAGGAGAGGCCTTTTTGAAAAATGTTGAGCCATTTTTTTAAAAACATTTTTTTCGCAAAGTTGCAAAATTTCCAAGCCGCATGTATATGCAAATTTTGGTAAGTTTTTGAGCATGTTAGCATGCCTTTGAATATGCCATTTTCATTTGCCTTGAAAAAATCCTTTGTCGCATTTTATTATTGTTTTTGTTACTATTTAAAAATCTTTGAATTTGAATTTCTAGCCTCAAATATTAATGACTATTATCTAAATGTTTAAATTAGATTTTTTTTTTGGATGGCAGGGATAAGCTCACTTGCTCACAGCTATAAAACTTGTACGCTGCAAGACCAAAATTGCACGTTACATCTAAAGGCTCCTGTTTTTCTACGAACCTACACCATAAACATACATGCAATCAAAAAGAAGAAAAAAAGGAGGAAAAATCCTATTTGTAGTTTCAACAGCATGTTCCTTGTGTTTTGATTGGAAGAAATGACATGCTTCTATTACACCCATTTTCAACAGCCGATGTAGCAGTTGTTCAAGGGTTGAACGAATCTTGCGTAACGCCGCAATAACTCCTCCGAGGTATCGACCTGATTGATCGTCCATGTGTTTCGTATCACGGTCACGCGTTCGCCTCGGAGCCGCGGCTCATAAACATCACCTTCAAAGAGCGAGCTGTTGAATCTTTCTGCAAAGGTTTGCATGTAAAGACCCCCCTCTCCGGTTATGTTGAGAAGCTTAAGTTTCTAATTAGAGGGGCAAGGTACCCCTCGCTAATGACATCATCACCACCACCCCCCTAACCCCCAAGCAAAATCTGCTTGGGCAGCAGCTGCTTTGAGATGTTAGATGTTAGGACCCTACCTACCTTATAATTTGACTTTACAGCTCGCTGTCGCCTTGTTTTTGTTGGATCTTTGCGCTCCTGGGAACTTCCCCGTGAGAAAAACGTTATGCAAACGAAATGGCTTTTAAAATTTGAGGTTAATCAGTGCATCACAATACTTTTGTCTAAACGTATGCATTGTACAAAAAGCAGTTGACAGAAACTAAAATTTAAGTCAACTAATTAGTTGGGGCTTTGCAAGGCAAAGTAGGCCCATCCTATAATTTTTCACCAAATCAAAAAATTTACACATAAAAAAATTCTAAGACGGTAAGGAGCATAAACGTTGTATACAGAATTTGGCAAAAACCTACGGTTCGCCCAAAATTCGCCAAAAACCTGCCCATTCATTTCTAATGGAATGCCATTGACAGCCATGTATGTCCAAATTTCCCATTTATTTTCAATGGCAGGAAAAGATAGTTTTTTGTCATTATTTGACCACTAAACATGATAGGCAACTGGCGCCCAAGTAAGTCGATGCCATTGACGGCCATGTACGTCCAAATTTCCCCTTCATTTTCAATGGTAGAAAAACGTGTGGTTGCGATTTTTGACCAAAAACTTAGCAGTAAAGCTCATTGACATTCAACTGCCGTCCAAGTAAGTCGATGCCATTGACAGCCGTGTGTCCCCCAAATGTCCCCAAATCAACAGAAAGTGACATGATAGATCTGTATCTACCTCAGCAAAGCCCGATTGCAATTTATCCAGAAATTGCAGTTTTTACTTTCAATTTAATTATCAAGTTTTCACAGAAAACTAAACGTTATCGGTTCAAAATCAAACATTTGTTAAGTAAATCTGACTTCTGTACTCAACATTTGAAGTAGCAGGAATCAGACCCTCAATGGCAATCACAATGGCAGCGGATTACCCAGACAACTGAGCTAAACGCGCTAGCTTACTGCCCAATAGCCATCACGCTCTTAACTCAATGCCTGCCATTGATGACGATAGACATCCAACTCATATGAACTGGGAGGACTGGTTGTAAAAGCTCATCTTTCAGTGCCATTGACGGCGATAGATGTCCAATCCATTTTGACTGGGAGGGTGCGAATATCGCGGTTAATTTCCTCTGGGCTTCCCAAGGTGGTGCAAATTTACAAATGAAATTGAGTCCACTGTTTCTTTGGGCAGCTTATACGATTTTACTAGGGATGTACCGAAGGTAAAATTCTTCCCGAAAACCGAATATTGGAAACACTTGGTCGAAAAACCGAAAAATACACATACATATAATTATTTTATTTCATTTTTTATAATTTAATTTAATTTCATTATTTTCAGATTACAAATAAAATTGGAACCGGGGCACTTCAGGGGCCATTTAAATTAGAGAGAGGGCGAGTGCCCCTGTGGCCCCCTGTTAAAGCTGCCACTGGGAGGGTGCGTTCTTGGCTACACTGAGCTGGCTTCATCATAGCATTCTATTCGGTGGACGTAGACACACACGTCGCGGCAAATTTGGGACACTCGAAAAATGGGTCTCACACCTCCAATTGCTAAGCTAAATGAAACTTCGATGTACGTTTGTGGGGAACTTTAAGGCAAAGGCAAGAAACATTTATTTATATAGCACATTTCAACACAAGGCAATTTAACCCTTTAACACTGAACATGTCGGATGCAACACGTTTACGCATATCATCTTTGAAGCTACGTCACCCACGTGCCCCTGGTTGCTCTCATTTGAAAGTACGGAAGTTGATGTCCACACCAGTTTTTATTTGAAGTCAATCGATCAAGTAAAACGGGAGATAATGTCATTTGAGTTTTATAGTTTTATTGCACTCATAAATATGCAGTAACACGCAGCATAGACCATGTGTCTATCTCCATATTTCCATCATTTCTTGTCCTTTTTTCAAAACCGAAAGCAGCACAAAAGACTACATATCCCAAGAGCCGCTGTGATGTCAAGAAGGACGAACCTAATGTGAACATTTTTAATAAATTGATGAGCAAGGCACCAACTAAGGAAAAAGAGACACGCAAAGTAAGCAACGGCAGGTTGGATTGAGCGAGCGAATTTGAAACGTGCAGAATGAATCGAAAACTAAATTTAGCGCAAGCTAATGCATTATTTCATTAACTCAAGGAATAGGATGAGCTGTATTTACCATTTTTCTTGGATTAGTCGGCGTCTCGGCGAGTAGAAGTGACAGCAGCGTGCAAACGGCAGAAGAGTAGGCTGTGTGACGTTGTATGTGACGCAGCTCAGTGACCTGTTCAAAAACAAATTTTGAGTGTGCAAAAAAAACAAAACAAAAAAAAAAATTTGGTCGCATGCCTGAAAAAATTGAATTGGACTGAACTACTTGTCAATATTTTTGAAAATACTTTTTTTCAATGTTATATATTTTTTTTTTCTTCTTTATGAATCTTTTCAATTTTTATATAGATGTGTGTTCGAGAAGCTTAATTGCATGTACATATATACCTTTGATAAGGTGATGGGTACAATACTTAACTTCACAAAGAGATATCCTCCAAACCCTTTTTGTGTTGGATGATATATATAATTTTTTTTATCACTATTTTGCACAGTATATAACCTGTTTTGACCATAGTATGTGTTAAGGCCCAAAACGCCTATGACCATACCTGCTGTTTGTGTTGAATTGTCAAACACAAAACTATTCAATCTTATTTTTTCTATTGAATGTTTATCTTAACAAGTTAAATAAATATTATCAAGCTTCAAAACGGTTGGTCGAGCATGTTTGGTTGTCAGTGGGACATCAACATTACAAATTTTGAAAAAAGATTTTGGGAATTTTTTTTTGTCTTTTTGGGTCCAAAATGTGGATTAAAATTGGTCAGTGAAGAAAACAACAGTTTGGACATGAAGTTCAAGGTGTCCTGAAAAAACGGACCCAACTTGGCCATTATGAACAGTTTTTTCTTTGAAATATAAAGGCAACATCAAAGGCATGCAAATTCGGCCAAAATAGGCTTAGGTGTTAAAGGGTTAAAGTGCTTTACATCACATGATTATCATAAAAATCCCATTAAATCACTAGAACATCAAAACAACCACAATCGAAACAGGAAATAATATTATACATGAAAATCACATTTAATCACGAATAGTAAAAAAAAAAAAAATCAACAACAACAAAAAACTATCCAGTTCTTGCCGAAACTAGTAAAGCTCTTTACGAGGCTAATGTCGCCTTCTCATTAAAATAAGACTTGGTGTTTTCTTGTGCAACAAGTCAAATCGATCGAAAGCCAAGCAAGTGGCCCGAATCCTAATTGCAAACAAGCCGAGTGAAGTCGCTCCCAGTCCCGAAAAAAGTGACAAAATTAGGAAGTTGTCATGCTATAAACGTATCGTACTAAACCACAGCAAATGTACATGGATGCATTTGAATACTACCGTAATTTTCAGACTATAAGGCGCACCTGACAATAAGCCGCCACCCACCAAATTTGACACGAAAACAACATTTGTTCATAGATAATCCACACTGGACTATAAGACAGAGGTGTCCTCACTGTATTATGGGATATACACCAAAAGATATTAACCAGTAACAATTTATTTGACAGTGGCAACATACGACAGTCAGAGGACCAAATGAACCACCATGAAGCATAAAACCAAAGCAAAGCTTCATTGTTTCAAGAAGCTTCATTTGGCCATCACTGCTCCCTTGGGGGAGACAGTCAACCTCTACTCCCACCTTCTGTCAACACTGTTGTCATCCAGCATGCCTCCTAGCATGCATTGCGGCACTACAAGTGTGAATAACAATCAAAATTTATGTTCTGTGCTAAATACTTCTTCAGTTACTCCAGTTGTTTCATTAATTGTTAGTTTGGGTATTTGGTAAAACTTGACTGTGGTAAAGAATAAAAGTTAATACACTCATGTAAAGCTGTCAGAACAAAAGGGGCGAACAAAGAGGATGCTGGGATACACACATACACATACACATACAGTAGTAGTCCCTCTTAGCCAATTAAGTATGTTACGTTCAGTAAACTCTGGGAGCTGCGAGTACCAGCCGTACTGTATTTTTGCTTTTCGTATCCTGAAATTTCTTTCGTAACTAAATTTATTCACGCTATTGGCGTGTCTTAACCTGAAAATTCTGTATGCAGAGACATAAGACGTTCGTAAGTAGACTGTGTAAGAATATGAGTAACATCTATTTAAGCTCACAAACTAGCACGACGAATAGAAAGCTTTTTTTTGTGTGTGTGTGTTACTAAGATTGTATGACTTTATTGTTGTCACTTTTGCCGATTCCCGTGCTCCGTAAATGTCAAAATCTGCCCCAAATTTTAACGTCCAACTTCGGAAGCACGCCGACTGGACTGTCATCACCGCTCTCGTCACGTCGTTTCCATCAACCGCCTCCGCAGAGTCATGATTCCATCTATTATTTACGCCCGGTTCTCAAATCAGCCAAAGCCAACCTGACAGATCTCCATCCCCGGTGTACGTCTGACAGCTGTGAACGGCCGCCCGCACATCCTATCGTTTGTTCACGCTCCAAGCAGTCGCCGCATCACATCACGGCGATCCATTCGACCGTGACGACGTCGCCGGCCGGATGTTGGCGTGTGATTCCGACGAGGAGGAGGTGGAAGGGGGGGGCGTTTGTCAGGAAGCGACGTGTAATGAGACGAGACAGCTGGCAGGTTCAGAAGAGGTTAACGGCTAAGCGTGCATGGCAGACGGCCTGAAAAAAAAACAAGAGAAAATTGACGTTAGACAGAGTTTTCAAGGATTCTTGGTGGAATTTTGGGAAGTCACGTAGTGAGATTTACTGACAGACGTCCACTCCAGTTCAAAAGGGTTGAGCGTTTATTGTCGTCACTGAAAGGCATCGTTACATAAGACTCAAAAGTAGTTGTCCAAATGATTTAAAGACTTCCATGTTGCTAGAACTTCTTGTCTGTTGTGATGTAATATTGATTCTAATGACAACAATATGATATTTGCTGATAGTCAAAAATCTGACACAATTTGATTGAATTTATTAGGCCTTTGATTGATTAAATAGACTGATGGGTTTATATTGAACACAACCGGTTACATTTCATTTAAAGCAGACATGTCCAAAGTCCGGCCCGGGGGCCAAATGCGGCCCGCGGTCAAATTTCATCCGGCCCCCAGCCTCTGTCATAAGATCAATCACATCTGGCCCGCACACATACTTAATAAATTGGTCAGCAGTACCGCCACCAGCATATGAAGTAGGTTACACACTAAATACTGCTCCTCATTTACCCACTAAAAGGCAGCAGCACTCTAAGCAACATTACCCCGTGTGACCCTTTACTCCCAATTTTCTAAAATGGCGACAATCAACAAAAAAAAGTTGACTACGACCGCCGACGCTTCAAGGATAGGTGAAAATTGGACTATTTCTTCACTAAAATACACAACAACCGTGTCTGCCTCATTTGCAAAGAGACAGTCGCTGTTTTTAAAGAGTTCAATGTGAGGCGGTATTACCAAACAGGACACGCTGACCTGTACGATAAGATTACAGGCAGCGAGAAATTGAAGCAACCTGAAGCTAGTTTAATTTCACAGCAGCAGTATTTCGCAAGAGCCCGAGAGTCGAAAGAGAACGCCACAAGGCTGGTTGCGAGATTGTTGAAATTATTACCGTATTGGCCCCAATATAAGACGGCCCTGATTATAAGACAACCCCCTCTTTTTCAAGATTCAAGTTTGAATAAAAACTTTTTGAACACCAAATTAATTTTTATACAGAAAATAATTACAGTACATCCGAAACAAATGATTATAATAATATATTTGAGAGAAAAAGCATGTTATTTTGCCTCATTCAAATCTTAATATCTGAACATTTAAATATGTAAACGAAAGTGCAATCACATTCGTAAATGAATGGCTTCTGGTTTTTGAAATGTAAATAATTGTGATATTGTGATAAAACAAAATTCCAATAACTGCATTAACCATCAAAGTGAAGTCTAACTGTAACTGTAGTCTTGAAACAAATCTGAAAGGAAAAAACATTGCAAAAAAAATAATGCAAACTGGTTAAACTTGAGAGTAGCTGAGATCTGTCATGACAGAACATCGCTTCAATGATATCTGGCGCCATCTAGCGTTTTGAAATGGGTTTAACGTCTAGACCGCGAATATATGACCACCCCCACTTTTTCAGTCTTATTTCCATGCAAAAAACACTGTCTTATATTAGGGCCAATATTGTAATTAAAAAAGATGATGAGGCAAATGTGACACACAGAATGGCTTGCTAAAATTTGCTTAAATATATTGTTCTATGTAAAGGTTGCCAGCCAAGGTCGGCCCCCCACATTTTTACCACACCCAATCTGGCTCCCTTTGCAAAACGTTTGGACACCCCTGATCTAAAGCATTAAAAAATACAAGCAATACTAATGTTCAAACGAGATTTGTCCGATAATATCAGTCATTTAAAATAATATCGGAAAATACCGGCATTGTTTTTGCGCCAACATATATGTTGGCTTAAAAAGCATACGACATGACAAAAAAAGTCTTAAATAGCATTATTATGTGAATTAGAATCATATTTTGAGTAGGGGTGTCAAACGATTAAAATTTTTAATAGAGTTAATCACAGCTTTAAAATTAATTAATCGTAATTAATCGCAATTCAAACCATCTATAAAATATGCCATATTTTTCTGTAAATTATTGTTGGAATGGAAAGATGAGACACAAGATGGATATATACATTCAACATACGGTACATAAGTACTGTATTTGTTTATTATAACAATAAAGCAAAAAGATGGCATTACCATTATTAACATTGTTAAAGCGATCCATGGATAGAAAGACTTGTAGTCCTTAAAAGATAAATGTTAGTACAAGTTATAGAAATTTTATATGAAAACCCCTCTTAATGTTTTCGTTTTAATAAAATTTGTAAAATTTTAAATCAAAAAATAAACTAGTAGCCTGCCATTGTTGATGCCAATAATTACTTACACAATGCTCATGGGTGCTGAAGCCTATAAAATCAGTCGCACACAAGCGCTAGCAGAGGGCGACAAAACTCCGAAAAACACAACAAGTACACATTTCACTGTGCTGTCATTTTAATGTTGGAGCGGGGCATGTGCGTTAATTGCGTCAAATATTTTACTGTGATAAATTTAAAAAATTAATTACCGCCCGTTAACGCGATCATTTTGACAGCCCTAATTTTGAGACAATTCGACTATATACAACAATGTAGCAATAGCAAAGCGCAGATGATGACAAATTAGTCTTTTAATCTGCCGGTTAGCCACGCCTACCATTATAGGGCTCTAGCGTCCCCAACAGGTGGATGACGTCAGCGGGAGAATGGGCTCATCGGTTTTACTATTCAGCCCATTGAGGGGGAATTATTCAGAATGAGGAAAACGTGACGAAGAGAGCCGCAAAATGTCCTTGTGTCAGTCTCTCTACGCCAATATTTTTACAGGATATTCTTTTTATCCAAGTACTTTTCCCCAATAGCTTAATAAATGGCTTGAGAAGGACCAGTCAGCCCGTCGAGGGGGAATTATTCACAACGAGGAAAACGTGACGAAGAGAGCTGCAAAATGTCATTGTTTCTGTCTCCCTCCTTCAATATTTTTACAGGATATTCTTTTTGTCCAAGTATTTTTTTCCCCAATTGCTAAATAAATGGCATGGTCATGACAAATAACAGTCTTGTGCTAAATGGAATATGAACTAATAAAAATGCACTTATTCAGGACGACTTTCCCCGGCTTCGGAGAATGTAAACAAACCAAGAGGCGTGACAGCTAGCCGACATGCTAACCCAAACCGAGTGATGTTTCAAAGTCTTCGAAGTGGAAAATCACACATAACTAGCCCGGAACTTTTGACATGACGACTGGGTTGTCGATTGTCTTCGCTGATCGGCAAAGCGTCCGGCGGAGAGCAATTTACAGTTCGTTCCACGGAGGAGGGTGGCTGCAGTTGTTGTGCAGCTAATGTGCATGAGGAGAGCTTTTTACATGCCTATCAATGATAAAAAAATAAATAGTCATTTATTTAAAGAAAGTTTGTAGTGTTTACTTTGTGTTAGTATTTGACATAATACAAAAAACGATGTTTACTCACTTCCTCTTAAG
The DNA here is from genome assembly GCF_030265065.1 of Corythoichthys intestinalis. Taxonomy (NCBI): domain Eukaryota; kingdom Metazoa; phylum Chordata; class Actinopteri; order Syngnathiformes; family Syngnathidae; genus Corythoichthys; species Corythoichthys intestinalis. The sequence goes on from NC_080398.1 coordinate 1,894,471, forward strand.
TCCCATGGTCCCACAGTTGTAAGGCTTGTTTTGGCCAATATCCACCAGTGAATATAAACCTTGTCACCGCTGAGCACATGCATAGAATGACCTCTAGATGTCTCCAAACCAAGATGCTTGGGATTTGTTAATTGAGCAAAGACCATTTGCATTCATGGTGCACAATTAAAATGAAAAAACAAGAATTATAAACTCATTACATATAACAACTGCGTTACCAGAAAGAAATAGTCACAAAGAAAAGTAATAAAACACATAATTTATGATTAAAAATCTGTGCAAAAGCCCAGCAAAATGCATCTTGGAAATTGTCAGCCTATACAACACACCCCAAATTGTTAACTACATTTACTTAAGGGTATGAATCACCAATTTCATGACAATTCACAACGGATTCTTTGAAAAACTAAACAATATTGGCTAATACTTATTATAAAGTCTGCCATGATCCGATTCAAATCAAGAACTTTCGAATAATGATCCGTTACTAGTGTTGTATAGATATCGATGCTAATATCGAAAGATGCCCTGATGTAGCACTAAAATGCTTTTCGGCATGCGCATCTTTCGTGGCACGCCAGACCCACTTAGAGTGTTAGTTGCCAAGAATCTCAATCTTGGTCTCATCTGACCAAAGCACATGGTCCCAGTTGAAGCCCCAATACCGCTTGGCGAACTCCAGACGTTTGCGTTTATGATTGTGAGTGAGGAAAGGTTTTCTCCGTGCATCCCTCCCAAACAGCTTGTTGGCGTGTAGACAGCACCTCATACCCACTGTGAAGCATGGGAGTGGTTCAGTGATGCTGTGGGGCTGTTTTGCTTCCAAAGGCCCTGGGAACCTTGTTAGGGTGCATGGCATCATGAATGCTTTGAAATACCAGGACATTTTAAATCAAAATCTGTTGCCCTCTGCCCGAAAGCTGAAGATGGGTCGTCACTGGGTCTTTCAGCAAGACAATGACCCTACACATATGGCCAAATCTACACAGAAATGGTTCACCAGACACAAAATCAAGCTCCTCCCATGGCCATCTCAGTCCCCAGACCTCAACCCCTTTGAAAACCTGTGGGGTGAGCTGAAGAGGAGAGTACAGAGGAGAGGACCCAGGTCTCTGGATGATTTAGAGATTCTGCAAAGAGGAATGGCTGAAGATCCCTCTTTCTGTCTTTTCCCATCTGTTGAAACATTATAGGAGAAGATTAGGTGCTGTTTTGTTGGCAAAAGGGGGTTATACAAAGTATTAACACCAGGGGTGCTAATAATTGTGACACACATTATTTGATGTCAAATAATTTTTTCTTTATGTGGGATTTTTTTACCCACTGGATAAATGCACTTGTATTGAAGGTTGGATTTTTCTCTTTTTTTCCAGTAAGGTCCCATATTATTTGAATAAAAAAAAATATTAGAAGCTAAAAAACACATAATTATTATAAATCCAATAATTATGGAGGGCACTGTAAGTCTACAAACTGTAGCTCTAAACTTAATTAAAACTGCATACACAAACATATATTAGCTGAAACAACTTACAGCCTTATGTGGACCAAACGAGAGGACAGCTGTTCAGTATATCCATGTCAGACAAGTCTCCTATTCAGTCACAGAAGCCAAAACGGCAGTCCACCAGCCACACCAACACTGCCACCAGAGGGCAGTGTATCCTCCATCATTAAACAAAATAAAATACTTTTAGACTTTTTGGATAGTTATTTTTTGAAAAGGTTAATTCCGACTTATGCGGAAATTCGGGTTGCGTGGCCAGAGTAGGAATGAAACTTGTTCATAACCAGCACAATTTTTTTTACAGCACAAATGTAGCACAAACAAATGGCTCCGTTGCGGTTCCATTCCGCCTTAGACGAGGGGCGGCGTGACGTCATTACTACAAATTAAAAGTTGAATATCTACAAAACCGTTGCAGCACAAACCGACACAAACATAGCACAAACAATTGACATGCTTTTTATATATGGTGGCCAACTTCACGGAGGTGACTCGGAAAAGCTTAGCGTCCAGATGTTGCCTTCTCTCTCCAAGCTGTCAGACAGATGTGCTTTTAACAAGGCGCTAAAAAGGCCGCCAAAGAAGCGTCTTGGTGTCAAGAATACCACCCGCGGACCCTGAATTGCTGTATCCTCAAAAGCAAAGCCTTGCTAATAACGGGAGACGGCGTAGCGAGATACGTGTTACATGTTGTGACTAAAACTGAGAAAGATACGAATGCTTGTATTGGTGAGGATTGCTAACTGTTTGCTCCAGCTGTGTTCTGGCCCCAAATGTAAGGTCACAACACCCCAAACAATCCCCCCTCCCACCTGACAGTTTCCACCCCTGATGGCCTGCTGCCATCTTTAAATGGGCCACTATCGATTCTCGATCCACAGAGTGTTCAAGCGTTTGATGTGGTTCATCGCGTACGCCATCAGATGAAAACCTGCTGTATCTGCTTTTTGAGTCATGTGACGTATTTTTAGAGTCGGGGGCACTTGAAACCTTGTATTTTGTGACCCTCATCAGTCTGCAGTAGCAGCCTTGTCTCCCTTGCTCTTGTCTTTGTCTTTGAATGACAAAAGCAGCCAGTTAAGAGCCCGTGTTATCCATTTTGTGCTTAGGCAGGGTCTCAAGGGTGGAGTAGGGGGCTGGCAGTGGTGGGGGTCACCAGAGAGAAAGTCATTAGCAACCTCCAGCAGCTCAGACGCGATAATACCCGCAAGATTTACACTATTGTCTGCTTTCTTTGTCTTTTGAAGAGTGGGGGACAGTTGATGACGTCTTTTATGTTTTATGGCAGCTTGGGGGCCCCTCCCTGACTAATGAGGTTGACAGCCAGGACGACTTGTTGTGCCCCTTTAATAATGTCAACAAAGCCGGGGGCTTTGTTTCAAACATGGGCGGCAAACTGAAAAATAATAAACCACATAAAGTGAATAAAAGAGTTTTTAGAAGCTTTGAAATGATGTTCAATGATGGTGTTTTTTTGGTAGTTTTTATTTATAGTAGTGGTAGGTAGGTTGGTAGATCGTTGTCCCCATTGCGTTGCAACAATTATTGACCAAGTTGAGTTGTCAGATAATGACTTTTTAACAAATATCCCAATGAGTATCCAGTACCCGGGTTACGACGGACTCGACTTACCAGATTGTTTCTGGTGCGCACGGGATTGCTTTTTTATTTAATTATATGATATAATTTAATTTAGTATAATATAATATAATATCATTTATTTTCTTTCTGCCGATGAGCTCCTTCCTAGGGTTGGGCATCATTTGAATTTGAACTGTTCCGATTTTGATTCCACGTTTCGATTCCGGTTCTAAACGATTCTCGATTCCGATTCTTTTAATGGGCAGGGTAAAAAAAATTGCATAGTTTATATTAGAGATGTCCCGATCGATCAGGTCATTTTCAAAGTATCGGAATCGGCAAAAAAATATCGGACATGCCTTGTTGTAATATATATATCAGGGGTCGCGTTAACCGAATATTTTCCGTCGTTGACCGATTTTTTAAAACGGTGATGGAAAAAACTGAAGTCCACCTGTCATTTTGAGAGGTTGCAATTCACACCCCAGACCACAGGGTGGCGAGTGAGCATATTAATTAGCTATTGTCTCTCTTGATGCATGACGTCGTTGGCCTTACTCGGAAAAATGTCAAGGCAGCTGAGTGTCCGAAGTTTCTTCAAAAAGCCCCAAAACGACGATGGTGTTGATAAAAGAGGTGAAAAAACAGGGACTGCACAAGCGGGCACGCAATTCAAGTCCATGCGCACCAGGAGGAAGGTGTAAGACTCCGTTCAGGCCACAGCAGGTGAACTGTTAATTTCATTGTTCCATATATAGCCTTACCTACTGGGGCCACAGTTAGCTGTTTTTGTCACTGCTGAGAAAAAGTTACATATTCATCTGCTTGCGGTATGCAATGTTAAGAGTCTTGTTAGCTCGAATTGCTGTGTCCAGCCGCTGTAGCTCCGCTGCTCTCTGTGAACTCTATTCAAGCCGGAACGCGCGTGGCTCTTAAGTAGGGTTGGGAATCTCTGGCATGAAGCCGATTCGATATGTATCTAGATACACAGGTTACGATTCGATTAAAAAACGATACATTTTTATGGCCGAGCGATTCGATTCGATTCGATTCGATATAGTTTAAGAACGATACGGTTCGATACAGAGTGAAAACGATACGATAGTAAACATTTGTTGTGTGTGTTCGTACAGTATTTTAAACATATAAAAAAGACCACGTTTCTAATAGCAAAATTAAACAACAAAATTTCATACCGATGTTATGTTTTATTTATTTTTTTTATGAAAAAAAAATTAAAGCTTACTATATGACCGTCATTTTGTTGGATGGGATTGATAATAAAACTCCAGTGACAGACAACAATAAAGTGCAGTAATTCAATTACTGTATTTCCTGGTGTTTTGAACACAAGAGGTAAGTAATTTAAGTGCAAACTTTGAACGTAAACATCTTACAAACAAAAAATATTAATTATATGCAGCAGCTCTAGAAAAAAAGAATTAAACCTGCAATGTTATCATAAATAAATAATAAATTATGCTTTACCACTGGTATAATTGGGGGAATAAAAATATGGCATTTTAGACAGACAGGTCAATAATCATTACTTTAACCTTATACACAGCAAAGTCTTTCACTTATGCCTGTGTTTCCACATTTACTCCTCATCACTGTCCATATCTTTTTTGAAGGGCAGATTTTTTCTTGAGGAAGATCAACTAATCCACACGTTCATGTTTAAGAAGACTGCGTTTTGTGGGAAAAAATCTCTAGAGGGTCGTGCTGCCCTTTCCACCATTGTAGTGGGTTATTTTTCAAGTTTAAAAACTCACGATCTCTGCACTGATCCACACTTCACACTACCTCTGTCCCACGCGAACAGATCTGGCTGCCTTCCTCACTTCCAAGTCCGACTTTTGTTTTCCTGGGTGCGTTGAAAATCAATCGCTGCACGTCGCTGGCGTCGGTGCTCAAACTGTCCATTGTTTTAGCATGTTGCTTCGTTGCCAAACTTGCCACTACTAGTTTCGTTTTGGGCTGTGAAGAAAACGCTACGGAGCGTGCGTTACAGTGGTTTTCTTTGCTCTCTCGTTGTTATGACACGCCCGTGACGATCGGAAAATGACAGCGACTAGTAGCGGTTCTTCTGAGGCAACCACGACCGAAAGTTGTGCTTGTCCATATTATATCATGCGTGCGGGCTCAATTTAAGTGCGCTGTGTGGTGAATGACACAAGCGCAGCATGTGAAGTAAAAGCTAAATTATCATCCCATTAAGCAATGCATTGAACTTAGCATTAGAAGCCGATTCTTGTGCTCGCGATACCCGAATTCTATCTCTACAATCGGTTCATTGAATATTTCATGTGTAATTACTGTCGAATGGTAACTTCACTATCGATACAGCTGTATCTCTCACCTGTAAAACCGGATATCCGGTCGTATCGGTTTATCGTTCTCAAGCTTACTCTTAAGTGTCTCTGTCACGTGACTGCGTCGTAGCCGCTAACGCGCTCGGCCAAATGGACACACAAGTACGGAAGGTGAATTATGCCAAACAAAGGGTCACCACAATGTCATTATCATTATTTAAAAAATTTAAGTGACGGGTAAAAATAGATTATGACCGGATTTTTATGACCCTGTCAGTCAAAATGACAGACAACGAAAAAGTCTAGCGCAACCTCTGATATATATATATTTTAATTAAATCGTTTTCTAATTGTATTTAACGTTACAGACAAAATGTCTTACACTCATCCATAGTCTTTAGTTTTGGCTTAAACTAGGGCTATCAAATTTATCGTGCTAACAGCGATAATAACTTTTAAATATTTAACGCAATTAATGCATGCGCTGCACTACCCACTCACGCATTGTCGCGTTCAGTCTATAATGGCACCGTTTTACGTATACATAGAATTAAAAGGCAACGTTAAATGAGTAGAGAGAATTTTGGCAGCCTTTGAAGCTTTTTTTCACTTAGCTAAAGCCTTACAATCCCTCTCTCAACAATTGAAAATATTGTGGGAATCAATGTGGGGAAGAAAGATAGTAATTGATCTTTTTCTTAATACCCTATTTCATTTCCCAACGCAGAGAAGATATATCAATTGGTGCCCCTATGCACAGTCATGGTTGCACTTCCCATCATGCATTTGGGTTGAATGGCTGCAGTATCATTTACTGAAAGCTCAACAAATACACTAGATGGCAATATTTAGTCACAATATACAAAGTCACATTTATCCTTTAAGAATTACAAGTCCCTCTAACAGAAATGTTAAATGTTAATAATGTAAATGCCATCTTGAGGATTTATTGTCATAATAAACAAATACAGTACTTATGTACTGTGTGTTGAATGTATATATTCGTCCGAGTTTTATTCATTTTTTTCTTAATGCATTGCCAAAATGTATATGATCGGGAAAAATTATCGGGAATGATTGGAATTGAATCGGGAGCAAAAAAAAAAAAAGCAATCGGATCGGGAAATATCAGGATCGGCAGATACTCAAACTAAAATGATCGGGCTCGGATCGGGAGCAAAAAAACATGATCGGAACAACCCTAGTTCAGACCATACGCGGCACTGTACATCAAATTGGTGTGCTTGGCTGTCACCCCAGGAGGAAGCGTCTTCTGAAGACAGTACACAAGAAAGCCCGCCAACAGTTTGCTGAAGACATGTCAACAAAGCACATGGATTACTGTCTTCAGAAGAGGCTTCCTCCTGGGGTGACAGCCATGCACACCAATTTGATGTAGAGTGTGGCGTATGGTCTGAGCACTAACAGGCTGACCCCCCACCACTTCAATCTCTGCAGCAATGCTGACAGCACTCCAGTAACGAGTCACATGACACTTTGGAGGGAAAATGACAAGCAGTACTCAATTTGGACATTTCAGGATGTACTGTACGTAGTTTCTAAGGAGTGTACTCACTTTTGTTACCTGGGGTTTAGATATTAATGGCTATATTTTGAGTTATTTTGAGGGGAAAATAAATGAACTCTATTATATAAGCTGCACACAGACTACTTTACATTGTGTCTAAGTGTCATTTTGTCAGTGTTGTCCCATGAAAAGATATACTTAAATATCTGCAGAAATGCGAGGGGTGTACTAACTTTTGTGATACACTGTATATTCTGCCCAAAGGAATTATTTGTAGCATTTGGATGCATGAGGGTATGTGTTTATACACCGTGGTTCAGGAACGAACATTCGAGCGCGTTAGCGGCGAGGCCAGATGTTCACTCAAGCATGTTTCAAGATGAATTTGACAGGTAACGGGCCCTGAATGCTCTCACAGAGTTGGCGCGCTTGTAGGCTCTTATCTGGTGTTTACCTCATGGAGACGTCCCTGATGAAGCAATTTCTGCACCACCTGAGAACAGATGCTTGATGTTGTGACATAATAAACGTTTTTTTCACAATTTCAAAAGTTTCCAATTGTATCCAAATGTCACATCTCATAATATTTGTTTGCTGTTGTATGTTATTGGAGAAGCAGTGGGCAAGGGCTGCTGGAAACAAGCTATTAGAAAGATATATTTTCATCATAATTCAGTTTTAATGAAGCCACACTGTCTATTTTTTCTGTTACAAAACAGCCGAAATTATCTCGGTGATTAAAAAGTAAAGTTAAAACTGTCAGGGTCCGTGAGGAGTGTCTCGGAGTGGCGCGACACCAAACATCTGGTTCTGCTTTAGCCAGCGTGGGGTCGCCTGGCTAAGCCTCCGAACCCCCCTGCCGGGCGAGGGCCATCCCGCCTGGCAGAGCGGGCGGGATGGAGATTAGAATGCGCTTGCACAACATTTCAGGATACATTTTGTTGCTCTTTAGGGTTTGTGTTTGTCCTCGGATGTAAGGGAAAGGGTGATTAGCCTTAAAAAATAATCTTAGATTGAAGAAATGTACTACCAGGTGACCTCCAACTCCAGAGGTGGGTAGAATAGCAAAAGATTTGACTCAAGTGAGAGTCAAAACTTCAAAAATAGTATTACTCAAGTAAATGTAGTTATCCCAAAAAAGTATTTGGTGAAAGGAATACTCAAGTAATGAGTAACATTGTGAGAAACTGCTTACAATGTTTGATTTTTTAAAACACTGGTATTTTTTTCTCAGTACAATGTTATCTATATGAACTGTTGTTATTATTATACTGTACTATAACCTATTACATAACCATATTAATCCAAAGAAATAAAAGAAAATATATATAGCAGAAAACACGCAGGTGACGCTCTGAGACCCCCAATTTGGCCAAACTCAAAATTGTCCTATATGCATGTGTAATACATCATTGGAAACCTTAAAATCTCAATTTTCTGGTGGAAGAAAAATTTTAAACAGGAGGGCATTTAAAAAAAAAAAAACATTAAATAGCAAAACCTTATCTGGAGGTGAGAGCACGCGAGAGCAGAATTACAGACGCCATGACTTTAACAAGATATTATCGCGCCCTTACCTTGTATAGATCCAAAAACTCCATGTAGCATGTATCACTGAGTGTCAAGACACAGCTGTGAATGGCCACAGCTGGATTTTTGGGGGTTTTTATGGGTGAAACATGGTCATATAACAAGGGTCGCGATGCAGAAATGACAGACATAAGGGAGCGTTTGAGATTTTCTTTTACATATATTTACCCTTTTAAACGTTTTTTTTTCAATTTTTTTCAATTTCTTTTTATTGCTTGGATCCATTATTTATCATCTAACATCAGAGAAAATGTGACAGTAAAAAAAAAAAAAAATACAATTAAGCGATAGTTATGAGGTAGATCTCCGTGACTTTTTTTTTTTCATTGTGACATAATTTGTTTAAAAGTTTAAAATATGTGAGTGAATAATTTCTTAAAGTCGTTTTTTTTTTTTTTTTTTTAAACGAGATATGAGACATCAATTAATGATTCTAAGCTATAAACGACAGACATTTTTAATAATAGATATTATTTATTACCTTCGTTTTATGGCTGGGTTGAATCAAAAGCGGTTGCACGACGTCTGTAAACGGGGGTTTTCAGGGTAAAACGGACAAAATAAAAATAGTTCGGGGGCTTAATGCGCCATGATTCTGCTATGACAGCATAGAGACATATTTTTCTATCAAACACAACAGTTGTTTTGGCTTAAAATACAGCAGTTTCTTTTAAAGAGGAATGCAAGAGCAGAAATTGCTTTTCAGTCTTGTCTGTGTTTTCCGCCATATTTTGAATTACGGCAAGAGAGAAAAAAAATCTATCGAAAGGAAGCATCATTCATCCAAAGAGCATGAGTGCCCTCTAGTGGAGAAAATAGTTCCTAGTTTGAATAGTGAATAGTTCCATCACAGTTCCTATTATGAAATTAAAAGGATCATATCTCTGGTTTTCCGTGGTCAATCTGTGCCAAATAAAAACTACGAGCAATGCTCGATGTCAAATACTTATTTTTTTATGGTGCTTCATGATTGAACAGGCTGGCATCATTGCAGAACGGCAAGTTTGAGTCTGATTGGTTTAATAGGGTCATGTGATTATTGTTGCGAAGTCTCATTGGGGAAACTGGTAGAGCTACTGTTGGCATCGCAAACAAAAAAAGCAAAATCTGTAGAATAAAGAAGAAAAGGTAACACTTTACAATAAGGGTCCCTTAATTAACATTAGTTAATGCATTTTTAGACAATAACTAATGTTTACATAACATTACAATAATTCAAAATTGCCTATCTAACATTTATTAATTAATTAATATGAGTTAATGCATTAGTTAATGCATTAGTTAATGCATAACCAGACAGTAAGTAATGGTTTGGTAAAATTAAATATATATAGGCCTATATAGGGTTCGGGTTTAGGGTTAGGGTTTGTTAACTTAGCATTTATAATTTCTTAATTAATGTGGGTTAATTAAGGTTAAGTAATACTTATGAGGTACGTTAAGTATACTTAACCTTAATTAACCATTACTAAGTGTTTTTTGGACCCTTATTGTAAAGTGTAGCACACGTATCCCTTAACTAAGAAATTATAAATGCTTAAGTTCCCCCCTCTTAACCTTTATTAACCATTACTGAATGCTTTTTGGACCCTTATTGTAAAGTGTAGCATATGTGTCCCTTAACTAAGAAATTATAAATGCTTAAGTTACCCCCCCCCTTAACCTTTGTTAACCATTACTGAATGCTTTTTGGACCTCTTTTTGTAAAGTGTAGCATATGTGTTCCTTAACTAAGAAATTCCTAACCCTAAACCCTAACCCTATATAAACCTATATGTATTTTTAATTTGACCAAACTATAAGTTACTGTCTGGTCATGCATTAACTAATGCATTAACTCATGTTAATTAATATATTATTAAATGTTAGATAAGCTATTATATTAATTATTGTAATGTTACTTAACCATTAGTTATTGTCTTAAAGTGCATTAACTCATGTTAATTAATATATTAATAAATGTTAGATAAGGGATTAAATGAATTATTGTCATGTTACTTAAACATGAGTTACTGTCTAAAAATGCATTAACTAATGTTAATTAAGGGACCCTTATTGTAAAGCAGAGTTCACTAAATCTGGACCTCGGTGCCACTTTTCCTGTCGTGTTTTCCATGTCTCCATCCTCCAACACACCTGAATCAAAATAATCAAAAAGATCATTATCAGGCTTCTGGAGAGGTTGCTGATGAGATAATCATTTGATTCAGGTGTGTTAGGGGAGAGAGACCTGGAAAATACGACAGGAAAAGTGGTTCCGAGGTCCGGATTTAGTGAACCCTGTTGTAAAGTGTTACTGAAGAAAAATGTAACAGCTAGCGTAGCCCAAAGTAGCGGGGTAAGAGTAGCGTTTCTTCTACACAAAGCTACTCAAGTAAAAATAAAAAGTATGGAGAGGTAAAATTACTCAAAAAAGCATATTTTTTTCTCAAAATGTTACTCAAGTAAATGTAACGGTGTAAATGTAACACGTTACTACCCACCTAACACTCGTTATCTACTGACATTTTACGCAAATTTAGTTCAAAACTTTAGCCCCTAATATCTTTTATACACATTATTTATCTGACATCAACAAAAATTAGACTACGCCAACCAGTTAGCAATCATGGTTTGCATTAGCACACTAGCAATTACACTTTAAGGTAAAAAAGATAAAAATGCAACGAAAACAAAAATAATTCACCAGAAAACGAGTTCATGTTCTATTTTCTGGGTTGTTATTTTTGCACACACTAAGCACAAATGTTAGCTTTCTCGGACACCTTCACATTTATTAAACAAATGATAGTTTGAATGAACTTCGAAACAGTTTTAAGTCATAAGTCCTAGGAATGACCTTACACATCTGCTGGAAACAGCATGCCTGCGAAGCTTCAGGGCAAAAATGATGTCGATCTTTTCCCTCGTATCCCTACTCAAATGTATCGCTAGAATTGATTGCTAGCCCAGCTCTGCAGTAGTCATGTTTTCATTTTGTTTCTGCTCTTTTTAATCCCCAACAAGGATTTTCCCATAGCTAGTACCCTGACATCTGGGGGGGGGGGGAGAAAGACGTAACCACCAGGTTGTCAGCCCTTAGAGGATTTACAGCAGTACGTCGTTTGTAATGTGGAAGCAAAAGGTCATGTGAAAGTGGAAAGGTAGCCTGTTGAAGTGTGATTGAGAAAACATAAAAGACAACGTTACATTTTAATGTAACTCTGATGTAAGTGCAAATTGGACATAAATTTAACTAATATACGGCCATTGATAAGGGTAGTGACACTGCTAGCCGTCTCAGTTAAAGGGTTCCACGGACAGAAAGACATGTAGTTCTTCCAAGATAAATATTAGTATGAGTTATAATAATTTGATATGAAGCCCCTCTTAATGTTTTCGTTTTAATAAAATTTGTAAAATTATTTTAACTAGTAGGTCACCATTGTTGTTGACGTCGCAGGGTGGTGACGTCACATGGGTGCGCTGTCGGACTTCCACAGTGTCACTCTTCAACTACATAAACATGTCATCAGTTCTGCCCTTCAAATTTGAACCCGAGTGGAACATTAATGAGAAGGACAGCAAAAGCAAAACGAACAGGAAAGACGGGATGAGACGAGTAGTGTTCGCGTGTCAAGTTCACTAGTGACAGCACTCCCCTGTTCTAGTGACAAGAGCAGGAGAGAGGTGCCAAAAACTGTTTGCAGATCTTCACGGTAAGCTATTGTGTGATCCAACTCATTGCAATATTATTATGGAGATAGTTAGCATCTAGAGCTGTTGTTTGCTTTTAATTTAAAAAATTAATTAATTAATTAATTAATTGCTTAATTAAAAAAGGAATTAAAAAATGGCTCCAAAGGCTGCCAAAATTCACTCTACTCATTTTACACTGCCTTTTGGCTCACTATATAGGTAAAACGGCGTAATTACAGATTGAGCGCAACAATGCGTGAGTGGGTCGTGCAGCGCATGCATTAATTGCGTTAAATATTTAAACGTGATACAGTTTTTAAAAACTTTTAATTACCGCTGTTATCGGGATAAGTTTGATAACCCTACCTTAAGCCGAAACTAAAGACTCTGGATGAGTGTAACATATTATGTCTGTAACGTTAAAGACAATTAGAAAACGATTTAATTAAAAAATATACTGTATATATATTAAAAAAAAGGCATGTCCGATATTTTTTTGCCGATTCCGATACTTTAAAAATGACGTGATCGGACCCAATCGATCGGGACATCTCTACTTTAAAGTGAATGTGACCTACTGTATATCACTTGTCAATAGCAACAAATAAAGATTTGACATCCTGGTAACTTTTTAAAAATCATGATGTCATTTCTATTGTTTCGCCCTAACAGGAAAAACGCTAAAATAACATTTAGGGTTGTTCCGATCATGTTTTTTTGCTCCCGATCCGATCCTGATCGTTTTAGTTTGAGTATCTGCCGATCCCAATATTTCCTGATCCGATTGCTTTTTTTTTTGCTCCCGATTCAATTCCAATCATTCCCGATAATTTTTCCCGATCATATACATTTTGGCAATGCATTAAGAAAAAAAAAGAATAAAACTCGGACGAATATATACATTCAACATACAGTACATAAGTACTGTATTTGTTTATTATGACAATAAATCCTCAAGATGGCATTTATATTATTAACATTCTTTCAGCGAAAGGGATCCACGGATAGAAAGACTTGTAATTCTTAAAGGATACATGTGACTTTGTATATTGTGACTAAATATTGCCATCTAGTGTATTTGTTGAGCTTTCAGTAAATGATACTGTAGCCATGCCCAAATGCATGATGGAAAGTGCAACCATGACTGTACGTAGTGCTACCAATTGATATATCTTCTCTGCGTTGGGAAATAACATAAGGTGTTAAGAAAAAGATCAACTACTACCTTGCTCCCCGACATTGGTTCCCACGATATTTCTAATCATAGGGAGAGGGATTGTAAGGCTTTAACCAATTAAAAAATGGCTCCAAAGGCTGCCAAAATTCACTCTACTCATTTTACGCTGCCTTTTATCTCTCTATATAGGTAAGACGGCGCCATTACAGATTGAGCGCGACAATGCGTGGGTGGGTCATGCAGCGCATGCATTAATTGTGTTAAATATATTAATGTGATAAATTAAAAAAAAAAAATTAATTACTGCCGTTAACGGGATAAATTTGATAACCCTACCTTATGCCTAAACTAAAGACTCTGGATGAGTGTAACATATTATGTCTGTAACGTTAAAGACAATTAGAAAACGATTTGATTAAAAAATATACTGTATATATATTTAAAAAAGGCATGTCCGATAATTTTTTGCCGATTCCGATACTTTAAAAATGACGTGATCGGACCCGATCGACATGTCTACTTTAAAGTGAATGTGACCTACTGTATATCACTTGTCAATAGCAACAAATAAAGATTTGACATCCTGGTAACTTTTTAAAAATCATGATGTCATTTATATTGTTTCGCCCTAACAGGAAAAACGTTAAAATAACATTTGCTAGCACACCAACCAGACTACAAACAGCGTCTGTCTATTATTGGTCACCTCCAATGCACTCATGATCACACACAAACTAAATGCAGACACATGCTCTGAGATCCATAAATATGCTAGTAATAAACATGTGTATGATTAAAGCTCTATTTTACACAGCTTGGGGTCTTCCTACTAAGTTTGTTGTGGTTTTGGCATTTCAGCACAGTGCTCATTAAGTAGCGCGGTGAAATATTTATTGGCGCTTTATTCTATTTAAGCAGCACTGCATTGGTGGTACTAGTGTTACAAAAAATGGTCGTAGATTTCACAATCAGAAACTCTCGTAAAAGTGGACTTCACAAAGCAGGCAATTAAATGTCCACACAGTCATTTCGGCTTCCCAAATTCAGATAATTTGATGCAAGGTGAACTTACATTAAGTTTCTTAGGAATTTCTATTCATCTTTCATGTTTATTTGAGGACCTGTTTGCACATGTGTACAAGGTTACGCACATTGCATATAAATGACATGTGCCAGCTTTGCATGGCAGCCTGCTGAGCACATGAGACTCCCTCCTGCTTTAAATAAGCACTGGCAACAATAGCGACGTCTGCCATCTGCTCACTCAAACAACTAAAACCTCCTTCTCTCTCTTTCCCTGCTCCCCCTCCAGGGTCCGCACAGGTGAGGCCACCGCGAGAGACGCCAGCCCATCTGTCAATCGACGCGTCGAGTACCTCGCTGTCGGATGCAAACAAGTCGCCGAGAGGATAAGCTAAGGGAAAACGCGGGGGAGGAAAAGAAGCCGACTTTTCAAAGAGCACTCTGGCTGCTATTTTGGCTGCACTGTGGCCAGGGAGTGTCTCTTTTGAGAGTGCTCGCTGACAAAAAAAGGGCAGCCCGCCTATCCAAAAAGACTGTGTAAATACTGGATATCAATTAGCTTAAGCGCTAAGATTACCCCCCACCAAAAAAAGAGGCACCAAACGTAAACGCTGTGGTTTCCTCAAGTGCTGCCTTCCAGTCTCCAGGAATGGAAGTCACGTGGTGAAGGATCGACAACACCTTAAAGGGGCAACAGTTTGGATGTCTTTCCTCTCTCGCTGAATGAAGATGAAGCCGTTGACCCCCATTGGATCCCCGTCTCCCCTGCGGCTCCTTAACAAGGGTCCGGACTATCTGCGCCGGCAGATCGACGGAGGGAGCCACGGTCGAGCAATTAGCGCCGTGGAAAGGCTGGAGGCAGACAAGGCCAAGTATGTCAAAAGCCAGCAGGTCATTAACACCAAACAAGAACCTGTGTTGGTGCCGTGTGCCACACCACCCCCACCCCGAAGGGTTTTCACCACCCCTGGTAGCTTCAGCCCCCAGCTCCCCCCGCGACGTTTATCCGGCACCCCATTCTCTACTCTTTCTGGGTCCTTCAGGGACGAAAATGAAAACGACGACTCCAGGAAGGAGAATCAACAGACTTCCATTGACATTGAGGCCCATAACAACGTGATTAACGGGAAACCACCCAGCCCCAGAACACCTGCATTTACCACCACTCTAGTGGCTCCACACAGTGCACCTGTCCTCCGCAGGAGCACCGGAAAGCGCATGCTGAGACCAGATTCGCTTGTCATCTACCGGCAGAAGAAAGAGTGCAAGAGTCCCAATGTAGAGAACGGTAATATTGAACTAAAAGGATATAGCTTCGTTCGCCGCCTCTTCCAGGGTTCCATGAGAGAGAAGGGTAGCGGGGGACTCCAGAAGATGGTCATCGGCGAAGACAAAGCACCCTCGCGGGACGGAGACTCCCGTATGTCATGGACTAACGATAAGGACACAACCGACGGAGGGCTGGGAAGCAGGAGGTCAAGTAAAACAGAGAAGGAACATAGCCCTGGTTCCATCCCAGGTTCTACGCTAGATCATAACAATGACGGGTCTAAATGCACCCCTGATGACGACATGGGAGACAACAATCCATGGAAACGGGCATCACCACCAATTTCTTTACGGAGCAAGTTCAGAGGGTTGCACCGTTCGAAATCAGATCTGCATCTCCGCTGCTCAGTAGCCTTGTCTGAGCAAGAGCAGTTCTTTGACTTTTGCGGCCTGGATGCCGAACTTATCGACCGGCTTGGCCGAGAGAACTTCCTGTCAGGGGCCAGCTCTATAGACACTCTTTCCCTGGCTTTGCGCAGCGTGGCTGGGGACGGCGGAACAGAGCCAAGCGAATTCTCCCGCCACTCCGGAGACGGGTTGTTTCAGGAGGAACTGGCCGATCAGCCCCCTACCGGCGTTTCCATCATAGAGAGGAACGCTCGGGTCATCAAATGGCTCTACGGATGCAAGAACGCTGTTCATGAGGGACCCAAAGAATCTACAGTTTAATCTAGAGAACTGTACAGTAGCTCTCTTACGCGTAGCATTCACGTCAATCCTTTGTTAGTGTCTTTGAAAAACTTTTTTGCCAAATGACTCCTATCAAACTATTTATCTCATGGAAACCTCATATGCAATTGGACTGATTCCACGTACAGTGAAGAAAATAAGTATTTGAACACCTTGCTATTAAGTTCTCCCACTTAGAAATCATGGAGGGGTCTGAAATTTTTCATCGTAGGTGCACGTCCACTGTGAGAGTGATAATCTAAAAAAAAAAAAATCCGGAAATCACAATGTAGGATTTTTTAAACAATTTATTTGTGTGATACAGCTGCAAATGAGTATTTGAACACCTGAGGAAACAAATGTTAATATTTGGTACAATAGCCTTTGTTTGCCATTACAGAGGTCAAACATTTTCTGTAGTTTTTCACCAGGTTTGCACGCACTGCAGGAGGGATCTTGGCCCACCTATCATGTTTCTGGGCTGTCTTTGAGAAATACAGAGATCAAGCTGACTCCAAAGGTTTTCTATTGGGTTTAAGTCTGGAGACCTGGGGGAACCTATGTCTTGCTTGCCATATCTGGCTCTTTTGATGAGTGCATCTGGCTTTCCGCCAACCTGTAATTTTAAATGTGGAACCGTCCGACTCGTTTGACATGAACGAGCTGTGACGAGCTGATAGGCCATTCCAGAGGTTACGCTAGACTTTTTCGTTGTCTGTCATTTTGACTGACAGGGTCATAAAAATCCGGTCATAATCTTATTTATCCGTCACTTAAATTTTTAAAATGACTATATCTTGATGCAGTCACTATATGTATATACACAATAATACACTAATACTTTATCATATAAAGTAACTAACATTAGTGCAGTCATGGATTACAGTAAGCAGGCCAGTACTGTGTTTCCATATATATTTTTAATATGTTATGTATATACAGGATATATATATATTTATCCCCCCCCCCCCAAGTGGGACCTTCCATGATCCTAATCCATTTAATAATAATAAATATTATATAATTCCATTGTATATATATATATTTTATTTATTTATTTATTATTATTATTATTAGATAAAAATGCACGTTGATACGACGCACATAAAGGCAACTTCCAATTTTTTAAAAAATCGTTAGAAAGTTGTATGGACTTACAATCCGCTAGTTTGTTGTTTCCTGTTGTCTTCCGAAATACACCTGGGTGACGGCGCGTCAAGTGTTCGTTCATAGCCGACGTGCTACCGTGGTATGCGAGCTCAGCTTAGCAAAAAGAGTACACACAGTGGTGGCACCCTCCATATTTTCCTTGAAATAATTTCAGGCTCTGGCTAGTCTGGTCCGCTTTTTTGTCTTTATGCCGCTTTCACCGTGTTACCAATTCTGCCCTTCTTGGTAATTGGCGGCGTTTTCAACTGCTCGCCGCAGTGAGGAGTGAACCGGCGATTCACTTGATTCGTTGTCATCCTTCACTGCATCAGTCCCTCTTTTTTCACCTCTTTTATCAACACCATCGTCATTTTGGGGCTTTTTGGAGAAACTTCGGACACTCAGTGGCCTTGACATTTTTCCGAGTTAGGCCAACGACGTCATGCATCAAGAGAGACAATAGCTACTTAATATGCTCACTCGCCACCCTGTGGTCTGGGGTGTGAATTGCAACCTGTCAAAATGACAGATGGACTTCAGTTTTTTCCGTCACCGTTGTAAAAAACCGGTCAACGGCGGAAAATATTCGGTTAACGCGACCCCTGGTCTATTCACACATTTTTTTTGGACCTTCAAACATACGTCGCAATAATATGCTTCAATTCAGTGGCCATTGGTGGTCCTCCCGTCGCCGATTGCACGGAGATGGGCGTTAGTACAGTACTGGGCTGGCCCCTCCCAAATCAATGCCGAGCAATCTGGAGTATATAAAAATGCGTAGGGGAAAATTAAACCACGAAGTGAACTCCGTAGTACCTCAAGTCATAGAGGTCCTTAATCAGTATGACTTACATGACTTTTTCACCTGTCAAAATTGTCATGATCCCTGGTATCGGTTTCCACTTCCAGGAAATATATGCAGTGCCACACCATGATTCTATTTGTTATTTTCCTAGTGATGAGTTGGGTCATTGTCATGTTGGAAGACCCAGGCATGATCTTCAATGTTCCGTCTGAAGGACGGCGGTTGTTGCCCCAAATCTCACAATACAGGGCCTGTGTCATCCTCTCGTTAATACAGTGCACTCATCCTGTCCCATGCGCCGAAGAACACCCCCAAAGCATAATGCTACCACCCCCATGCTTCACAGTCGGGATGGTGTTCTTGAGATTGTACTCATCATTCTTCGTCCTCCAAACACGGTTAGTGGAATTATGACCAAAAAAGTTCTATTTTACTATCATCTGATCACAAAACTCTGCATCATCCAAATGCTCATAGGCAAACCTAAGACTGGCCTTGACATGTGCTGGTTTAAGCAGAGGAACCTTCCGTGCCATGCATGATTTCAAACCACGACGTCTAGTGTGTTACCAACAGTAACCTTGGAAACAGTGGTCCCAGCTCTTTTCATGTCATTGACCAACTCCTGTCATGTAGTTCTGGGCTAATTCCTAACCTTTCATAGGATCAGAGACTCCACAAGGTGATATCTAACATGGAGCTCTACTCCGATTGAGATTGACCGTCATGTTTAGCTTTTCCCATTTTCTAATTGCTCCAACAGTAGACCTTTTTTCACCAAGCTGCTTGGCAATTGGTCTGTAGCCCTTTCCAGCCTTGTGGAGGTGAACAATTTTGTCTCTGGTGTCCTTGGACAGCTCTTTGGTCTTGACCATGTTACAAGTTTGAGTCTTACTGAGTGTATGGGATGGACAGGTGTTTTTATGCTGCCATCAACCTCGAACAAGTCCATCTGATTCAGGATACGTGGCGTGGAGGTGGACTCTTAACACATTCACTCCCAGCCATTTTTAACCGTAGCAAGGCCCTTCGCTCCCGGCCGTTTGACTGGATTTTGACTGATTTTGCAAGGCCCACAGAAAATTCTGTTCTATTGCTATATGAACATGGAACCCACCAAAAGAAAGATTAGACTCTTCTTTCAGCAGAAAAAAAGTAAGTTCTTTTTCCATTCTTTAGAAATCTGCATTAGAAAATAGCTTAGTTTGAGCAATTTTCCAATTTCTGATGAAAAAAAAACGGAGAAATTTTAAACTTTTTCAAACATAACTGACTTTAACACAGCTATTTTTTGCTTTAGTTACATCCCAAACATCTGAATAATGTTTTCCTTTTACAAAATAACAGAAACAACAAGACAAATAGAGTTTTTGATCGCAAAGTAACAATTTATTTACACATAACTAACTGAAAGATGACGCTATTGTGGCCGCGAGAGCTGGTTAAACTTTTCCCTCACCGTTGCCTGTCTCAAAAAGATTCGTTTTTTGAGTCTCTGCGGGCACTGCTCGGGAGCAGCACGGACTCAACGGCATCTAGTGGTCCCGGTCGTTCTGCTCGGTCATCCAGTGCCTAGCATCCCGGGCGTCCTACCGGTTGTTCTGCTCGGTCGTCCGTCGCCTAGCATCCATTCGGTTGTCTTCCGCCTTCGCCCCGGCTTTGTGGCTTGCCCGTTCATTGCCGTTGAATCGGGTTGCGAGTCTTACCAAATGCGCTACTGCCTTCCAGTGGCCAGTTTTATTTCTTTAAAATGGATTTTCAGCTTTGTGCTTTGGAAATAAATTGAATCACAACCCAGAGATGTCTCTTTTGACAAAAAAAAAAAGTAAAACACGTATAAATACGTCTTTTGGACACTGAAACAATTAAAAATAGAACATATTTACAGGTTTTTGGGAGCAAACGAGTTAACAGGCGGACTAACAGATCTTTTAGGATTAGAATTCTATCTGACAGACAAGTGTTCAATTTAGGGCTGTCAAATGATTAAAATTTTTAACCGAGGTAATCACAGCTTAAAAATTAATTAATCGTAATTAATCGCAATTCAAACCATCTATAAAATATGCCATATTTTTCTGTAAATTGTTGTTGGAATGGAAAGATAAGACACAAGACGAATATATACCTTCAACATACTGTATATAAGTACTGTATTTGTTTATTATAACAATGAATCAACAAGATGGCATGAACATTATTAACATTCTGTTAAAGCGATCCATGGGTAGAAAGACATGTAGTTCTTAAAAAATAAACGTTAGTACAAGTTATAGAAATTTTATATTAAAACCCCTCTTAATGTTTTCGTTTTATTAGAATCTGTAAACCTTTTAATCAAAAAATAAACTAGTAGCTCGCCATTGTTGATGTCAATAATTACTAGGGCTGTCAAAATTATCGCGTTAACGGGTGTTAATTAATTTTTTAAAATTAATCAAGTTAAAATATTTGACGTAGATGCCCTGCTCAGATAGATTTAAATGACGGTACAGTGAAACACTCACTTGTTACTTGTGTTTTATGGAGTTTTGCCACCCTCTGCTGGCGCTTGGGTGCGACTGATTTTATAGGCTTCAGCACCCATGAGCATTGTGTAAGTAATTATTGACATCAACAATGGCGGGCTACTAGTTTATTTTTTGATTGAAAATTTTACAAATTTTATTAAAAAGCAAACATTAAGAGGGGTTTTAATATAACATTTCGATAACTTGTACTAACATTTTTTTTTAAAGAACTACAAGTCTCTATCCATGGATCACTTTAACAGAATGTTAATAATGTTAATGCCATCTTGTTGATTTATTGTTATAATAAACAAATACAGTCCTTATGTACCGTATCTTTCCATTCCAACAATAATTTACAGAAAAATATGACATATTTTATAGATGTTTGAATTGCGATTAATTACGATTAATTAATTTTTAAGCTGTAATTTACTCGATTAAAAATTTTAATCGTTTGACAGCCCTAATAATTACTCAATGCTCAAGGAGCTGAAACCCATAAAATCAGTTGCACCCAAGTGCCAGCAGAGGGCGGGAAAACACCCAAAAACATAAGTAACAAGTGGACATGACACTGTGCTGTCATTTTAATCTGTTTGAGAGGGGCATGTGTGTTAAATGCGTCAAATATTTTAACATGATTAATTAAAAAAATTAATTACCGCTTGTTAACGCGATAATTTTGACAGCCCGAGTTCAGATACTTATTTGCAGCTGTATCACACAAAAATAATGTTTAAAAAAAATAAAAAATATGCGTTGTGATTTCTGGATTTTTTTCCTTTTCGATTATGTCTCTCACAGTGAACATGCACCTACGATGAAAATTTCAAACTCCTCCATGATTTATAAGTGGGAGATTTGCAAAATAGCAGGGTGTTCAAATACTTATTTTCTTCACTGTATAGAGAACTGGGTTCTAAACCATACTTGGGGCACATAGCTAGCTATCACTGACTGCTAGTCATGAATCTGCAATTTCGTGATCTGAAATAATCGGGAAATGCTTTGTGAAGTGACCGTGAGTACCTCATTAAGAATTGCTTAGTTGAAAATGTGTTGTATATATATATTTTTTTTAAACGCAGGCGTTGGAACAAACATGCAAGACACCCCTGTGGGGTTGTTCGTATAAAGAACCGGACATAGAGAGGCAGGATTAAGATATAAACTTGTCTTCTGGGGTCTCTTCGACCTTATTTTTATACACTGTCCTGATAATTGCTTGCGACAACATTGATTACCACAAAGGATTACTGGGAACACCTGAAAAATGAACTTCCATTAAGCCTCCAGTATATTACAGTCGGCACTCAGAAGCCCCTTTCACATTGCTTAAGGCATAACAATAAGCAATTACTTTCCCACTCCTGACAAACTCATGCACATTCAGATAATTGAATGTGAGGAGATGTCAAGTAGTGTCAGAAGGGATGTGGCCTTTAGCCTCTGATACTACGTAATAAATAAGCTAATGCGCAGGTTGACTTCAAACTCAACCTTTCATTCCATATTGGCACACATGGTTTTATTGGGATAGCTCAGTGTGAAAGGGGCTTAAAACAAAAAGACAGTCAAGATGTTTCGGGATGAGCTGCATGCGGGGGTAAATTCTCCAAGATAAACCACAGATTCTACCTCACTTTATTCATCACTGACTATTTCTTCTGTGTCTCGGCCTCGCTGTAACATAAACTTTGGAGTCTTCCGAGGTATGCTGGGGGTTGAACCAAGGTTCTAACATATGACTAATGCAGTAAATCAATGGAATGACTCATAGCGTTGATAGTTTTGTCCTGTTTTGAACATCTTCTAGGCACACTCCTTCAACTGGACCTAATTTTGCATTTGGTTGCATGTTTACAAAATGTCTCATTGTTTGGTAACATGAAAGACTTTGCTTTAATTCCAGATGTGTGTCATGTCCACAGTCAATAAAAGTAAATAATGACTAATTTTCATGGTTTCTATGGTTTGTTATTTTTTAATCTCACAGAAGGTAACCTGGTACCAAGCCTTTGGGAACACATTGTCAGGATGTCATTGCCTTTTTAAATTTGAACAAAGCCATGATTTAATAAAGGCTTCTTATTTTTCTACTTCTTGAGTGCCTCAGTTTTTTTGAATTGTCGCTTTTTTGATACCGACACCAAAGAGCACCAAAAGTGTACTTTGTACACCCAGCAGCTCTCCATGCACCTCATGTTATACTGAACATTGTCAAGATAGTTTACCTCTTTAACACCCGGGCGTATTTTGTCCAAATTTGCATAGCTTTAATGTTGCCTTTATATTTCAATGAAAAAATTGTTAGCCTGGTTGTGTCCCCTTTTTCAGGACACCATAACCTTCATGTCCAAACTGTTTTCTTCACTGACCAATTGTGGCCAATATTTTGGACCAAAACAGACAAAAAAAAAAAAAATCCCTTTTTTTGGGGGGTCAAAATTTGTAATATTGATGACCGATTGACAAAATATGCTCAACGAATGGTTTTGAAGGTTGAAAATATTTTTTCAACTTGTTAGGATAATCATTCAACAGAAAAAAAATAGAGACAGCGAGAACGAAAAGTGGTCTTTGGCATGTGGCAAAATGGCTTTCGCATTTGGCATTTTTTTTGGTATGTGGTAAAATTAATTTTGCCATGTGGCATTCTTTTGGTATGTGGCAAAATTGATTTTGGCATGTGCCATTTTTTGCCATGTGCCATTTTTTTGGAATGTGGCAAAATTGATTTTGGCATGTGGCATTTTTTGCTATGTGGCATTTTTTTGGAATGTGGAAAAATTGATTTTGCCATGTGGCATTTTTTAGTATGTGGCAATATGGATTTTGGAATGTCACTTTTTTTTTTTTTTTTTTTTTTGGCCATGTGGCATTTTTTTGGTATGTGTTAAAATTAATTTTGCCACGTGGCATTTTTTTGGTATGTGGCAAAATTGATTTTGCCATGTGGCATTTTTTAGTATGTGGCAATATGGATTTTGGAATGTCACTTTTTTTTTTTTTTTTTTTTTTGGCCATGTGGCATTTTTTTGGTATGTGTTAAAATTAATTTTGCCACGTGGCATTTTTTTGGTATGTGGCAAAATTGATTTTGCCATGTGGCATTTTCTGGTATGTGGCATTTTTTTTGTGGTATGTGGCAAAATCGATTTTGCCATGTGGCATTTTTTTTTTGTATGTGGCAAAATGGATTTTGCCATGTGGCATTCTTTTGGCATGTGGCATTTTTTGGGGGGTATGTGGCAAAGTTGATTTTGCCAGGTGGATTTTTTTTTGTATGTGGCTAAATGGATTTTGGCATGTGGCATTTTTTTGTATATGGCAAAATTGATTTTGGCATGTGGCATTTTTTTTTTTGCCATATGGCTAAATGGATTTTGTCATGTAACATTTGTTTGATAAGTGGCAAAATGGATTATGGCATGTGTCATTTGTTTTATTGCGATGTGGCATTTTTGGGTGGAATGTGGCAAAATTGATTTTGCCATGTGGATTTTTTTTTGTATGTGGCAAAATGGATTTTGGCATGTGGTATATTTTTTTTGCCACGTGGCATTTTTTTTGGTATGTGGCAAAATTGATTTAGCCATGTGGCATTTTTTTGTATGTGGCAAAATGGATTTTGCCATGTGGCATTTTTTTTTTTGTTATGTGGCATTTTTGCAGGCCATGCACGTCCATGCCATTGATGTCCAAATTTTCCATTCATTTCAAATGGCAGAAAAACGTGTGGCTGTGATTTTTGACCATATACTTACCATTACAGCTCATTGACATTCAACTGGCACCCAAGTAAGGTGATGCCATTGACGGCTATGCCTGTCCAAATTTTCTATTCATTTTAAATGGCAGAAAAACAAGTGTGGCTGTGATTTTACACCATACACTTACCATGACAGCGCATTGACATTCAACTGGAACCCAACTAAGGCTATACCAATTACAGCTATGCACTTCCAAATTCTCCATTCATTTTAAACGGCACAAAAACGTGTGGCTGTGATTTTTGACCATACACTTACCATTACAGTGCATTGACATTCAACTGGCACCCAAGTCAGGTGATGCCATTGATAAATGGCAGAAAAACATGTGTGCCTGTGATTTTTGACCATACACCTACCATTACACCCATTGACATTCAACTGGCACCAAGTAAGGCTATACCGTTGGCGGCTATGCACGTCCAAATTTTCCATTCATATTAAATGGCAGAAAAACGTGTGGTTTTGATTTTTGACCATACACTTATCATTACAGCGCATTGACTTTCAACTGGCACCCAAGTAAGGCTATACCATTGACGGCTATGCACGTCCAAATTTTCCATTCATTTAAATGGCAGAAAAACATGTGTGCCTGTGATTTTTGACCTTACACCTATCATTACACCCATTGACATTGAACTGGCACCCAACTAAGGCTATACCATTGACGGCTATGGACGTCTAAATTTTCCATTCATTTTAAATGGCATAAAAACATGTGGCTGTTATTTTTGACCATACACTTACCATTACAGCGCACTGACATTCAACTGGCACTCAAGTCAGGCTATACCATGGACGGCTATGCACGTCCAAATTTTCCATTCCTATTAAATAGCAGAAAAAGCCACAAATGGATTCATTACCTTTTTAATATTCATCCTTCACACAGCCGCTGGAAACAAATGTCATTTAATCCATCTGAAGGTGACAGGGAGATGATGATTTTACGACACTGTGCGGGTGTGTGCTGGTCTTCCTTAAGGCAAAACACTACCACTTTTGTCCACTGGCATCGCTAAAACCGATCAAAACTGAAAACTTACGGAGTGTTGCTTTAATTCTCGTAACATTATGACTTTTCTCTTGCAATATTACAATGTAGGACTTCATTCTCGTAATATTACGAAGTTAATATCCTAATATTTTGACTATCCTCGTAAATTGTAGGGTTTTTTTTCTCTTTGTTTGGACTTGTTGACTGGATATTGACGATGGTTTCAGCTTCAGCGTTCTGCAACAGAAGTCACGTGAATGAGGAAACATTTGATTGGCTGCTTGTTCATTGTCGCTGAAATCTGTTGCAGAAAGATCAACTCAGCCATCTTCTCTACGGCTCAAACTGGTGTCTGATGTGTGTAACAAGTCGTTAGGACTGCCTATCGCCGAAAATAACACGGCTGGTCTGAAAGCAATATTAGTTGTGAGCTACTTACCAATTTAAAGTGAATAACTCAACCAATACACATACGGTAGATGTCATTGCAGTCCACAAGTTAGTATTCCGCTATCAACCATCTCTGCATTGGCGGTAGTATCAGTTGGTACCGAAATGCTTTAATTTCAGGACTGTTGAGGAGCCAAGCATCTGGATTTGGACGCCACCAGACATATTTGTTTATTCTAAAGACAGAAAACATCATCCCTCCATCTTTTCCCAAAAACAGCAACAGCAAGACAATTAGCCTCCTGTGTCTGCCTGACTGACCGGATAACCTGCTGTGTGACATCCTGTTTTGGGTTCACAGGACAAGGTTTGAACATATGTTCATGTTTTAGGTTTGGCTTTCATTCCCATCCATCTTGTCCATCCAGTCTACACCCTTGAAATAAACAAGACAGCAGCTGGCAGAGAACAATTCCCGTGGTGTAATTGCAGGGACGGAAAAGATCGGTTCAATGCTGAGCAAGCAAAGTCTGAGGGAACAGAAAAAAAGGTTGGCAAAGTCCGCGAGAAAGCACTCCACGCTGCTGATGTGGCTTTTCATTCACGTAAAACCTCCGCAGGGAGTCCCAAGACCTACTACCTGACCTAAATGTGGCACTCTAATGAGAAAAGCCTCTGGAATCCAGTTGTCACTTCCACTTTTTGGTGCTACTTTACATCTAACAGCTCCGTTTACATACATCCACGTGGCCTCAAACTGCACCCGTGTATTTTGTCACAGGGTTTTCCCTTCCCTTCGTTCTCTGAGGAGTCATCTTAATGCGTGTCAGGGTTGGTATGACCCATGAAGTGTGTCAAATCTGGCATAGTTCTTCTGCACCAGTAGCTGCAGCAGAGCGGGAATGTCTATGTTGTTTTAATGGCTTAAGGGACAGACACAGTGAACTTTTAACTCATTCATTGCTATCGACGATGTTAGACGTCCAATCAGTAGCGATCATTCATTACCGGCAGAGGTGGGTAGAGGCATAAGCGGATTTTAAAGGGGGCCAGGCCCTGGTGGCCGAAAAGTCTTATTGCATGTAATTGACTTTCCAGTATATATAAAAGTTGTAAAGCAATAAAACTGCAACAAAAATGAATGAAATGAACAAAAAAACATATTTTTATAAAGGGTCAAAATTATTTTTCTATCACTTTAGATGGTCATTTGCTTTGCATATAGTTAAAAAAAAAAATTTAATATATATATAAATATATATATATATATATATATATATATATATATATATATATATATATATATATATATATATATATATATATATATATATATATATATATACATATATATATGTACAGTGCCTTGCAAAAGTATTCGGCCCCCTTAAATCTTGCAACCTTTCGCCACATTTCAGGCTTCAAACATAAAGATATGAAATTTAATTTTTTTGTCAAGAATCAACATGTTGTCCTAAATGACCGATGATGATAAATAGAATCCACCTGTGTGTAATCAAGTCTCCGTATAAATGCACCTGCTCTGTGATAGTCTCAGGGTTCTGTTTAAAGTGCAGAGAGCATTATGAAAACCAAGGAACACACCAGGCAGGTCCGAGATACCGCTGTAGAGACGTTTAAAGCCGGATTTGGCTACAAAAAGATTTCCCAAGCTTTAAACATCTCAAGGAGCACTGTGCAAGCCATCATATTAAAATGGAAGGAGCATCAGACCACTGCAAATCTACCAAGACCCGGCCGTTCTTCCAAACTTTCTTCTCAAACAAGGAGAAAACTGATCAGAGATGCAGCCAAGAGGCCCATGATCACTCTGGATGAACTACAGAGATCTACAGCTGAGGAGGGAGAGTCTGTCCATAGGACAACAATCAGTCGTACACTGCACAAATCTGGCCTTTATGGAAGAGTGGCAAGAAGAAAGCCATTTCTCAAAGATATCCATAAAAAGTCTCGTTTAAAGTTTGCCACAAGCCACCTGGGAGACACACCAAACATGTGGAAGAAGGTGCTCTGGTCAGATGAAACCAAAATTGAACTTTTTGGCC
Organism: Corythoichthys intestinalis; assembly: GCF_030265065.1. Classification (NCBI taxonomy): domain Eukaryota; kingdom Metazoa; phylum Chordata; class Actinopteri; order Syngnathiformes; family Syngnathidae; genus Corythoichthys; species Corythoichthys intestinalis. The sequence continues at coordinate 1,922,564 of NC_080398.1, forward strand.
ACAATGCAAAACGATATGTTTGGCGTAAAAGCAACACAGCTCATAACCCTGAACACACCATCTCCACTGTCAAACATGGTGGTGGCAGCATCATGGTTGGGCCTGCTTTTCTTCAGCAGGGACAAGGAAGATGGTCAAAACTTGACGGGAAGATGGATGCAGCCAAATACAGGAACATTCTGGAAGAAAACCTGTTGGTATCTGCACAAGACCTGAGACTGGGACGGAGATTTATCTTCCAACAGGACAATGATCCAAAACATAAAGCCAAATCTACAATGGAATGGTTCAAAAATAAACGTATCCAGGTGTTAGAATGGCCAAGTCAAAGTCCAGACCTGAATCCAATCGAGAATCTGTGGAAAGAGCTGAAGACTGCTGTTCACAAACACTCTCCATCCAACCTCACTGAGCTCGAGCTGTTTTGCAAGGAAGAATGGGCAAGAATGTCAGTCTCTCGATGTGCAAAACTGATAGCAACATACCCCAAGCGACTTGCAGCTGTAATTGGAGCAAAAGGTGGTGCTACAAAGTATTAACGCAAGGGGGCCGAATAATATTGCACGCCCCACTTTTCAGTTTTTTATTCGTTAAAAAAGTTTAAATTATCCAATAAATTTTGTTCCACTTCACGATTGTGTCCCACTTGTTGTTGATTCTTGACCAAAAATTAAAATTTTATATCTTTATGTTTGAAGCCTGAAATGTGGCGAAAGGTTGCAAGGTTCAAGGGGGCCGAATACTTTTGCAAAGCACTGTATGTATGTATTAGGGCTGTCAAAATTATCGCGTTAACGCGCGGTAATTAATTTTTTAAATTAATCACGTTAAAATATTTGACGCAATTAACGCACATGTCCCGCTCAGAAAGTATTCTGCCTTTTGGCAAGTTTTACAGCAAGTTCGCTGTTGGACAGCACAAAAAGGTGGTGTCCAACAGCGAACTCTTCTGGTCGCTTTGCGACATGGTTTATTGTTTTCTTGCCAGTTCATTATGGCTGCACGACGTCTCGGGCTGATAATGTTGTGCTTATATCATCCTTGAACAAGATTTGTCCGTAAGTATGGTTGTTGTAAAGAATGTACATATTATGTTAGTGAGCGAAATGTTATATTTTTTGTATGAGACGCTTTTTGTTTATGTTTAGTGAACCTGTATAGCGTGCTAAGCTAACGTTGTTGCTAATGCAATGCTTGTGTACTTTTATTTTGTAGTTTTACGACGGTCTAAAGAGGACAATGGTTTGAGGCCATTTTATTAATAAATCAGATGAAAAAGGAAGAAGTCTAATTATTAAGGCGTCGTTCACTAGCTGTCTCGCTTTGGAAAAAGTAGACGCTTCGGAGTGAGGACAGCATAGACAGATTTAAATGACAGTAGAGTGAAATGCCCACTACAGTCCTTATGTACCGTATGTTGAATGTATATATCCATCTTGTGTCTTATCTTTCCATTCCAACAATTTATTTTACAGAATATATATATAATTTACAGAAAAATATGGTATATTTTATAGATGGCTTGAATTGCGATTAATTGCGATTAATTACGATTAATTAATTTTTAAGCTGTAATTAACTCGATTAAAAATTTTAATCGTTTATATATATATATATGTTAGAGAAAAAACTATTTTAAAAATGATTTTTTTCTTTCATTGAAAATGTTTTTTTTGATTGAAGCAACTTTTACGGGGATTGAATGATTTAGACACAAATGTCCTAATCATAATATGGCCCAAACACAAAAAGGATTGCTTCAATCAAAGAAAACTTTTTTAATGAAAAATTAAGTATTCAAATGCAACTTTTTCTATCTCAAATACTTTTTTTGCATTCAAACACATATTTTTTGATTGAAGGGACTTTTTTGGTTGAAAACGTATTGCTTAGTGTTTATGCAGCTTAAAAAATAAATAAATAAATAAACGACTGGAGTCAATGGCGGACGAGACTCGGGCGTCTTAATGTCGAAATCTCGCAAGTCGAGTCCGTAGTAACCCGGGGGCTACCTGTATAAAGTAAAGGTTAAAAAAACATGCTTTCAAAGCTATAAAACTAGAGCTTGACCTACAGGCTTGATATGAAGCAGACCAAATAAATGACAAGCGAGTCCACGGTACGACGAGACCACTTATACAAGCAGTTGTGTAAGAATTTCCCCCAAAATCTAACAGATGAATCACACCTGGCCAATGCCAGATAGCCAGCAGACAATTACATTTTTAAAAATGTAAAAGATTGTACTCGCCACTGCCCGAAATTTTGCACCTGACGTTGGCCAAAAGGTTTCAGGTAACGAGAAGCATCCCCTCATCGGTATCGGATGACCGCGAAGGGTCATAAATCACACCGGTGGACCCTTTCATTGCCTTCGCTCTCATATGTGACCTCTGCTTCAAGAGTGGGGGATGAAGAGGGTCTTGGCCTGGTGGGAAACTTGAGCAGGACGTCAGAGAGAGGGGGAGAAGGGGTTACACGGAGGGAGAAGACAAGTTTTGTCTTTATTGAGCAGATGGGCTCAACCGAAACCGAATGTTTGAAGATGCTGTCTTTTCAACGGTGGGAGGAGGAACAAGGCTTCTGTGGAGATTTTGGTTAGCAGCGGTACATTCCATGACCTCAAGAGAGCTCTTCAAACCAGACAGGAATCTTGCTGGACTGCACTAAAGTGGAGTGGTCCAAAATTCATCCTGATGGTTGCGAGCAACTGTTCTTGAACAACAGATTATATATTATTAGATTATATATATTATATTGCTAGATTTTATTAAATATAATTATTCTCTTACTACTTATTTCCTGTCTAAGTGCTAAATTTATGTGACACGATACGATAGGATTTTAGATACAAAGCTCATGATAACGATGATCTCACGATAAGGCGATACATGGGTCAGGAAATCATTCTAGGATATTCTTCAAATCAACTAATAAACAAAAAAACAAGTTCTTTTCATTCTTCTAATGTGGATTGGAATGAGTTTATCACTCGGAGACGTCCAATCCATTCGAACTATGGCAGCCAATGCCAGGCAATGAGTTCATTTTGGGGGAATTTCATGTCATTTTTGGTCACTTTTAATTCAATTCAATTCAATTTTATTTGTATAGCCCTGGATCACAACAAGGTTGTCTCAAAGGGCTTTGCAGAGGCAATATGATACAGAATCAGAAACAGCAAATGAAGAAACAAAGATGAATAAATAAAGTTCAAGTCCTGGGTATCCCCCATCCTTAGACCCTCCATGTTGGCAAGGAAAAACTCCAAAGTCTTTGGGAGAAAATGAGAAACCTTGGGGAGTACCACAGTCAGGAGAGATCCACTCCCAGGACAGATTGACAGGAAGCCCCAGGACTGCTAATGGGAATTAGCAGGCGGAATTACAGTTCGTAAAGATGCAATGGATGCAATCGGCTTCTTTAATATTAGCTGGGAGCTGATTCCATAAAACAGGGGCTTGGTGGCTAAAGGCTCTAGCTCCGACAGTACTTTTAGAAACCCTGGGAACTACCAGTAAACCTGCATTCTGAGAGCGGAGTGTTCTGTTGGGGCGGTATGGAACCAGAGCATCGGCGAGATAAGATGGCCCCAACCCATTAATGGTCTTAAATGTAAGTTAAGTTAAGTTTAAATTTAATTCTAAACTCGACTGGAAGCCAGTGAAGGGCCTGGAGCACAGGGGTGATGTGCTCTCTTCTATTGGTTACTGTTAAAAGTCTTGCTGCTGCGTTTTGGACTAGCTGAAGACCTTTTGGAGAACTTTTAGGACAAGCTGCAAGTAGGGAGTTGCAGTAATCCAGTCTCGATGTAACGAACGCGTGAATTAATTTTTCGGCATCGCTTTTAGATAAAATATTTCTAATTTTGGCTATATTGCGCAGGTGAAAGAAGGCCGTTCTGCAGGTTTGTTTAATGTGAGCTTTAAATGATAAGTCAGGGTCGAATAAAACTCCTAGGTTTTTAACTGTGGTGCTGGAGGCTACACTTACATTGTCTTTTACGGGTCACTTCCTGATTTTGGGGGCGTTAACAGGTCTTTTCCTGTTGATTTCGGGTTACTGAACAGGAAGTGACTGAAATATCCCAAAATGAGTAGAAAATGACTCAAAATCAACAGAAAGTAACCTGTAAATTCTCTAAATTGAACAGCAATTGACCTGTAAATATGGAGGACCAGGAGTGCAAAAATTAAATAAATGAATACACAATTAAATAAATGATCAAGTGTGTCATTAAAATTCTTCCATTTAAATATTTATTACTTGAATATTTATTTCAATATTTTTTTGATTATTTAAATTTACATTTATTTATTTCAATTTTTATTTATATATTTCAATGTTTATTTATTTGAATTTTTTATTTTTTTTGTTGTTGTTTTTTTTTTATTTCAATTTCTTTTTATGTATTTCATTATTTATTCATTTATTTCAACACATAAACTTCACTATCAGTTGACGGAACCCGGGGCTCGGGGCCGATCCGTATAGGTGGCCTATTTTTAAAAACTTAAAATTTAAATATTTAAAAAACCAAAGCCGCTAGTGACTTAAACCCAAAACAGGCACCTCCCTTAGGCATATACGAGTCTCATCAAAAGATTTAAAGTCGTTCACTAATAAAATCCCGATTATTTTTTATATACAAGTATAACAAAACTTAAAATGGCTATAAAATTCTCAAATTTTATGCCAGATGCACACAAAAAAAAAAATCATCAAATGCAGAAATAATCACCTATATTTTCAGGATCAATAGCAATATTTAACATATCATATAAGTTTTCGCCCAAAATAGCAACTTAATTTTTCTTTTAATTCAGTGCAAGTTTTCCCCTGCTAATAAATCACTCGCTTTTCATATCAGAAACTTAATACTTGAGGAAAGCATGCAGAATAAATGTGAAACAGTCTAGATTCTTGGTTAAAAGCAAAAAACGGGCAGTTACAGTGGGGCAAAAAAGTATTTCGTTAACCCCCAATTGTGCAAGTTCTTCTACTTGAAAACATTAGAAAAGCCTGTAATTGTCAACATGGGTAAACCTCAACCATCAGAGACAGAATGTGGGGAAAAAAAAAACAGAAAATCACATTGTTTGATTTTTAAAGAATTTATTTCCAAATTAGAGTGGAAAATAAGTATTTGGTCACCTACAAACAAGCAAGATTTCTGGCTGTCAAAGAGGTCTAACTTCTTCTAACGAGGTCTAACGAGGCTCCACTCGTGACCTGTATTAATGGTACCTGTTTCAACTCATTATCGGTACAAAAGACACCTGTCCACAACCTCAGTCAGTCACACGCCAAACTCCACTATGGCCAAGACCAAAGAGCTGTCGAAGGACACCAGAGACTAAATTGTAGACCTGCACCAGGCTGAGAAGTCTGAATCTGCAATAGGTAAAATGCTTGGTGTAAAGAAATCAAAGCAATTATTAGAAAATGGAAGACATACAAGACCACTGATATATCCCTCGATCTGGGGCTCCATGCAAGATCTCACCCCGTGGCGTCAAAATGATAACAAGAACGGTGAGCAAAAATCCCAGAACCACACGGGGGGACCTAATGATTGACCTACAGAGAGTTGGAACCACAGTAACAAAGGCTACTATCAGTAACACAATGCGCCGCCAGGGACTCAAATCCTGCACTGCCAGACGTGTCCCCCTGCTGAAGAAAGTACACGTCCAGGCCCGTCTGCGGTTCGCTACAGAGCATTTGGATGATCCAGAAGAGGACTGGGAGAATGTGTTATGGTCAGATGAAACCAAAATAGAACTTTTTGGTAGAAACACAGGTTCTCGTGTTTGGAGGAGAAAGAATACTGAATTGCATCCGAAGAACACCATACCCACTGTGAAGCATAGGGGTGGAAACGTCATGCTTTGGGGCTGTTTTTCTGCAAAGGGACCAGGACGACTGATCTGTGTAAAGGAAAGAATGAATGGGGCCATGTATGGAGAGATTTTGAGTGAAAATCTCCTTCCATCAGCAAGGGCATTGAAGATGAGACGTGGCTGGTTCTTTAAGCATGACAATGATCCCAAAAACACAGCCAGGGCAATAAAGGAGTGGCTTCGTAAGAACTATTTCAAGGTCCTGGAGTGGCCTAGCCAGTCTCCAGATCTCAACCCCATAGAAAATCTGTGGAGGAAGTTGAAAGTCCGTGTTGCCCAACGACAGTCCCAAAACATCACTGCTCTAGAGGAGATCTGCATGGTGGAATGGGCCAAAATTAAAGATGACCCGATCGATCGTGTCCGATCACGTCATTTTCAAAGTATCGGAATCGGCAAAAAAATATCGGACATGCCTTTTTATAATTTTTTAAAATTTTTTTATTAAATCGTTTTCTAATTGTATTTAACGTTACAGACAAAATGTCTTACATTCATCCAGAATCTTTAGTTTTGGCTTAAAGTAGGGCTATCAAATTTATCGCGTAAACGGCGGTAATTAATTTTTAAAAAATTAATCACGATAAAATATTTAATGCAATTAACGCATGCGCTGCACGACCCACCCACGCATTGTCGCGTTCAATCTATAATGGCACCGTTTTACCTATATATAGAGCTAACAGGCAGCGTAAAATGAGTAGAGAGAATTTTGTCAGTCTTTGGAGCCTCTTTTTAATTGGCTAAAGCCTTAAAATCCCTCTCTCAACAATTAGAAATATCGTGGGAAGCAATGTGGGGAAGCTCTGTCGTGGTTGATCTTTTCCTTAACACCCTATGTTACTTCCCAACGCAGAGAAGATATATCAATTGGTGCCACTACGCACAGTCATGGTTGCACGTCCCATCATGCATTTGCCCAGAACAGTTAAATGGCTACAGTATCATTTACTGAAAGCTCAACAAATACACTAGATGGCAATATTTAGTCACAATATACACAGCCACATTTATCCTTTAAGAATTACAAGTCTTTCTATCCGTGGATCCCTCTCACAGAAAGAATGTTAATAATGTAAATGCCATCTTGAGGAATTATTGTCATAATAAACAAATACAGTACTTATGTACTGTATGTTGAATGTATATATTCGTCCGAGTTTTATTCATTTTTTTCTTAATGCATCGCCAAAATTTATATGATAGGGAAAAATTATCGGGAATGATTGGAATTGAATCGGGTCAAAAAAAAAAGCAATCGGATCGGCAGATACTCAAACTAAAACGATCGGGATCGGATCGGGGGCAAAAAAACATGATCGGAACAACCCTAGCCAAAATACCAGCAACAGTGTGTGAAAAACTTGTGAAGACTTACAGAAAACGTTTGGCCTCCGTTATTGCCAACAAAGGGTACATAACAAAGTATTGAGATGAACTTTTGGTATTGACCAAATACTTTACTTATTTTCCACCATGATTTGCAAATAAATTCTTTAAAAATCAAACAATGTGAGTTTTTTTTTTTTTTTTCTCCACATTCTTTCTCTCATGGTTGAGGTTTACCCATGTTGACAATTACAAGCCTCTCTAATATTTTCAAGTGGGAGAACTTGCACAATTAGTGGTTGACTAAATACTTATTTGCCCCACTGTACATACATATGAAAGCCTTGAGTGCCACACCAGCAATTGGCGCTCATGAACCGCCTCCACTTTCAAATGTATGTTTTAGCTTCCATACCGCTGTTCTCACATTCACTTACTCAAATGGATTGGACGTCTATCGCCGTCAATGGCAGGCAATGAGTTAACTTGACATGAAAGGAAACTGTTTTTAATTCAAAAGGCTTTTTGGCGTCGACTTACATTTTGTTTATTTGAAATTTGTTCACATGCAAAAGTCTCCCGACAGCCATGCTAGCACGCTAACGGGATTAGCCAAGTATTTTGTGTTGACAAAAAGTCCGCATTCGGTCGAGAGCGAGCGTCTGAGAACCCGACAGTAGCCACCGACGTAATCCCTACGTTTGTTTTCACCTGCTCAGAACGCCCAAGAGGAGGATTTACTGGAAAGAAAAATGTTCTCACTTGAAAGTAGGTTAAATCAAGAGTCCTACATACCTCACTTATCCTGCTAAGCTGCTGGAAAATAGGAAAAATTGAGCAAAAATATTTCAGCTAATAAAAAAGGACCCTCCTGTTGAGTTTAGCTCGCTTTCAGGGTTACACAGAGGACACGATTTTAAAATTAATGACTGGGTAATCAAGCCTATTGGAAAAGAGATAGTCGTAACAATGAAAGAAGACAAAAAAGTAGATTTTTTTTTTTTTTTAGAAAGAAAAGTTGTTATGTTAGACTTTTGTACAAAAGCTTGTTAGCTCAAGCTAGCAAGTTTGTTTTTTTTTAGGAAAAAAAAAAAAAAAAGCCGATACACTAATGCCTTTACTGCACCGATATCACAAAAATATGTACAGGTGTATAAAAAAAAAATCAAATACCGGTATCAAAAAAAGTTTAATTTTTTGTTTTATTAAAAGTGATCCTCTACCTTAAATACATGTAGGCTCTAATAAACCACAATTGTTCTCTTGTACTAAAATATGTTGTTAGAAACACATAAAATGTTAAATCAATGGCAATATTTTATAATATTTAGTCCATATTTTGACCGTTAGTTGGCGCCATGGTTTGCGGGCTCGCAGTGATGACGTCTTTGGGATCTTTCCAAATCTGTAGCGTGTTCAACAATTGCTTATTTGCTGCCTAAACTCACCAAGTATAATGCCATGATGTGCTGCTTTTGGATGCAATTACAGTCAAATGGAAACAAGGGGAGTGAAGTGAGTGGTCAAGGTGGAATTATTATTTTTAGTGAATAAATGTGCATAAGTGGAAGCTTCTCCCCCTTTTTGGTCCCTGTATGCATGTATCCTACCTACCACGCATTTACTGGCGCCTGAACATTTTTCCTGGATCCTCAGTCAAGTAAGGGATCCGTCTATTTTCTGGATCCGACGGTCCCACCGCGTCTGCAATATTGGTTTCGGATCTGTCTTTTTTTTTTTCTCCGGTTCCACAACGGCTTTTCGGATCAGTCTATTTTGTGGAATCGACGGTCTAATCGCGGCTGCAACATTGCAATGGGGTCGGTCTAATTCCTGGATCTTCGAGTGAGTAATAAACGCGGATTTGGATTACTATTGCTATCTTTTTTGTTGACTATTTTTTGTGGGAGTTTTCCCCAAATCATACTATATAATTAAAGCACAATGGCACGCTACAGTGACGACAGTGACTCTGACGACGTGGACCTTACAACAATGTTGGAGTTCGTCAGGGAACGCGTGTTTGCGTACTGCTGAGCTCTCGAGTGAAGAGTGGTCAAGGTGGAAATATTATTTTTTGAGAATAAATGTGCATAAGTGGAAGCTTCTCCTCTTTTTGGTACTTTTATACACGTATCCTAGCTACCACGTGTTACAATGTACAAGACATGGATTACACAAGGTGTGCTCTTTGGCCTGTACTGTATGTAAAGCACACGACAGCTCTGGATCCTAACAATCTACGTACCCTAATTTCTGGACTATAAGGCGCACCTGACTATAAGCCGCCACCCACTAAATTTGACACAAAAAAGGCATTTGTTCATAGATAAGCTGCACTGGACTATTAGCCGCAGCTGTGATCACTGTATTATGGGATATTTACATAAAAAAATCTTAACCGGAAACACTTTTTTTGACAGCGGCATAATAAGACTGTCATAAAACCAAATGAATCATTATGAAGCTTTGAACCAATTGGCTGCAAAACTTCATTAATTCAACAAGCGTCATTTTTCCATCACTTCCCGCATGGGGGAGACAGTGAACCTCTGCTGCCACTTGCTGTCAACACTGTTGTCATCCATCATGCCTCCTAGCATGCATTGCAGCTCTACAGATGTAAATAACATTCAAAATTCATGTTCTGTGCTAATAATGTATTCAGTTACTGTTCCAGTTGTTTCATTAATTGCTAGTTAGCTACTTTATTTGACTGTGGCGCTATACGACTGTCATAAGACCATCATAATTATGACATGACACTGCCATGAGCATTAATGAATGCTTATGAGAGATGTCAAATTATCTCACTTTTGACTGCATGTAAAACATCTGAGCTGGACATAGAGTTGGTGATATAATTTGCCGGATGACAGTGACATCTGTCATAAGCATTCATTGATGCTCATAATAGTGTCATGTCATAATTATGGCTGTTTTCTGGCAGTCTTATGACGCCGCTGTCAAATAAAGTGTTAGCTATTAACCCAAATAAATCAACATATAAGCCGCACTGGACTATAAGCCGCAGGATTCAAAATGAGGGAAAAAAGTAGCGGCCTATAGTCCGAAAATTACTGTAATTATATTGGGATAAGTTTGAAAACGCAATATGCTTACCTTGAATATCTGCTAATAAAACCGGAGTTCCCAACAGCATACACTCTCTCTTGTTCTGTTGTCATTGAGACTTTTGCCCAACTTTTGTCTTATCAGGTATTTGCTGCACGCATTTTTCCCTGAAGCTCGTCTTGTGAATGACCGACAGTGCTGTCCTGCTCCTCACTTTTCAGATCTGGTTCAAATAGGTAGAACTGACGACTTGTTGGGAAAGCTAACGAGTGACATGCTGGAATTTCGGCAACGGGACAGGTAACGTCACTCACTGCGACGTAACAAGAATAGCGACCTATCACTTAAAATAATTTTACAAACTTTATTAAAACAAAAACATTGAGAGGGTTTTTAATATCAAATTATTATAACTCATACTAACATTTATATTCTAAGAATTACTTATCTTAAAAATAAAGGATCCCTTTAACAAATGAATCTGAAAAATTCCTGCGAATTCCACTTTTAGACATTTACGCTTTTCCAGTGGCAGAAAAGTGTCATTGCATGAAATTGACGTTCCTATATACTGTATATAAAAGTTGTAAAGCAATAAAACTGCAAGACGAATGAAATGAAAATTTTTTTTATATATGTAATTGGTCAAAATTATTTTTTGAACAGATCATGTGACTAGCACCTTAGACGGTCATTTTCTTTGCATATAATAAAAAAAAAAAAAAAATAGAGGAGGGCAATTTAATTTTTCAAATGATTTTTTTTCTTTGAATGAATTTTTTTTTTTTTTTTTGATTGAATACTTTATTTGGAATTGAATGGTTTAGACACAAATGTTCTACCTATAATTTGGCCCAAACACAAAAAGGAAAGAAAACTTAATTAACTTAAAATTAAGTGTTCAAATGCAAATTTTTCAATCTCAAATATTTTTTCGCATTCAAAAATTTTTTCTAAGATTGAAATTGCTTTTTTTGATTAAAGTTATTTTTCTTTTGGAAAATATACATTTTTTGAAGCAACTTATTTTTTGATTGAATAACAAAGACAATCCTAGCCGAAATGTGGCCCAAACACAAATCAACATTACTTCAATCAAAAAAGTTGCTTCAATCAAAATAACTTGAGTCCAATCAAAAAAAAAAAAAAAAAAAAAAAAAAAATTCAATCCCCAAAAAACAGCTTTCACATGCATTGTTTTTTTTTGTTTCAACTTTATTTTTGTATTCAAACACATTTTCTTTTGGGTTGAAGCGACGTTTTTTTGATTGAAGCAACTTTTTTCTTTTTTTTGATTGTATAATAAAGACACAAATCTACCTCTATATGGTTCCGCCCAGGGGATACAATTTTTGACTGGGGTAACTACATTGGCACGACACCGGCGGCGGGTGTACCATATTCAATGGTTGATGATCTTGGCTAAAAGCATTGCCTAAGCAGCCTGATTTAGAATTCCCTTCTGGAATGATGGGAAACAAAAAACGCTCATTGCCATCTTATTATTATAAATATTCTTGTAAGTTAATTTTATTGCTGACACTGCGTTTCAGGGTCATCAACATGCTGTGCCGCCCCTGCCCCAAAAGTCAAACTCCACCTATGGCCGCTGTCAAACATTTTTGCTACATGCAAAAATGGACTAAGCCGGCGAGAGTATCAACTAAGAACAAGTATGACAACTTCTACAATGTCTCATCAAGACATTATAAAGATTGCTAAATGGTAAGCAATTCGTGGGAGGAGACTAAAAAATTGAAGAACCACTGAGACAAGTATGTGTGTGTTCGGAATCGAATGGCCATACGAAGAGAAGCGGTGACCCAGACAGCCAAAAACTGCCAGCTTTTTATCACTTTATGTCGTATTTTTGGTTGGTGCACTTCATCATTTATTGTGTACATATGTTTGCTGTGAGTCTGTGACTTATTTAGGTGTCACACTTCAAGTATATGAAGAATAAAGCACCTGTTTGGTGTCCAAAGAGTTGTTTTGATGTTTAATCTGCTATGGCTTCCCACTGGCTGGTTGTAGGACACAGCAAAAAAATCGGGCTAGAGGGCTGGCCACAATTCTTTGCAGACCTCAGACAAAACGCTGGACCCAGTGCTCGACTCCAGTTTGAAGCTAGCCGCCACAGCTTGCTGGCTTCCACCCGAGGCTAGAATTCATAATGTGACGGCATCGAGTTCTTTGGGCTAAACAAGAGTCGTTACATTTTTCCTCTTTATTCTACATACGTATTAGATTTATTATCTTTTTAGCCAGCGATGCTAAGAGTAGCTCTACCGATTTCACCAATGAGATGCCTGTGAGAGAATAAGCATGCGCATCTTTCGTGGCATGCTGAAAAGAACCTCATACCCACTGTGAAGTATGGGGGTGGGTCAGTGATGCTGTGGGGCTGTTTCGCTTCCAAAACGCCCTGGGAACCTTGTTAGGGTGCATGGCATCATGAATGCTTTGAAATACCAGGACATTTTAAATCAAAATCTGTTGCCCTCTGCCCGAAAGCTGAAGATGGGTCATCACTGGGTCTTTCAGCAAGACAATGACCCTAAACACATGGCCAAATCTACACAGAAATGGTTCACCAGACACAAAATCAAGCTCCTCCCATGGCCATCTCAGTCCCCAGACCTTGTTTTGTTGGCAAAAGGGGGTTGTACAAAGTATTAACACCAGGGGTGCTAATAATTGTGACACACATTATTTGATGTCAAACAATTATTTCTTTATGTGGGATTTTTCCCCCACTGAATAAATGCACTTGTGTTGAAGGTTGGATTTTTCTCTTTTTTTCCATTAAGGTCCCATATTATTTGAATTTAAAAAAAATATTAGATGCTAAAAAACACATCTTAACCAGGGGTGCCAATAATTATGGAGGGCATTGTACATTATATTTTGTATGCTTTGTTATGCTTGCATGAGAACATTGTAGCATAGAGCATTATTGTTATATTAATCTGTTTGAGTGTGCCTCCTCATAGCCTTGACTATTGTAGACTGTATCACAATATGCCCAAATATGGACTGTTATGTTCCTGTGTTTTTCAATATGACCTGAATGAATACAAGGGAGGAGTGTGGCTTATCAGGCTGAGTTCATCTTCTTTCTAGCCAGAAATGAAGTAATGTTGTTCAAGGTCATAACTTGAGGTGGTTTTCCCCTGATAGAGGATGTTTTTTCTGTAAGTTGAGATGTTTTTGTATGGAAAAATACCCAGGTTTGTGAGATGATGAGATTCGTTTCTTAGTAGGTTTCGTTTCACGGTGGGCTTCGGCACCGCCCTTTCAAGAGTATAAATGTCCAGCCTCTATTGTACTTCTTTGTACTTCTGGGTGATCACAGCTCCTGGCTGAGTCACATCATTTTGTACCCGATAGCTCTTGTTCGTAAAGCCTTCGAAGCGAAGCAATCCATGGTTGGGGTCGTATTCATTTCTCTAATCGAGCTATCGAGGTAACACTTGTCTAGGAGTTCAAAGTTGAATTTCCCTGACAACGTCGCAACACAAATCACATGACTCCATTATACCAATCAGACACAGGCTTGCCTTGCTATGATAATGCCAGCCTGTTCAATCACGTGGTGTCTTTAAACCACTGTAAAAAATGAAGTATTTGACATAGAGCGCTACTGTCAACATGACTGAAAGCGCAGATTTTAATCTCTTGACCATTATTTTATTTATTATACTTTTATTACCGATTAAACACAGAAAACCGGAGATATGATCCTTTTAATTTCAAAATAGTAATTATGAAGGAAGTTTTCACTATTAAAACTAGGAACTATTTTCTCCACCAGAGGGCAATCAAGCTCTTTGTACGAATAATGGTTCATTTATGTAATCTTTTTTTCCCCTCGTCGGAATTCAATGATTTTTTTTGTTTGTTTGTTCGTTTTTTGTATTTTTTTGGCTTGATTTGGTTCTGTAATGGGTTATTGTACAGTATCACAGTTCACATAGATAACTTTGTGCTCAGAAAAAAAATATCATTGTATAAAAAAAAAAAAACAACAAAAATATAAGCAGTTACCTATCATGTTACTCATTACTTGAGTATTTTTTTTACCAAATACTTTTGTACTTGTACTTGAGTACATTTTTTGGACGACTACTTTTAATTTACTTGAGTAATATTATGTTGAAGTAATGCTACTCATACTTGAGTAAAATTTTTGGCTACTCTACCCACCTCTGCCTAAGACTAAGACGGAAATTGAAACAGCCGCCAAAAACAACAATGGTACGGATACTACTATCAGTATTGGTGCAACACTAGTTATAAAAAATAACTATGCAACGTGAGTGGAATTAATCCCGATGTTATATGAAAAAAGTATGAAATATGCATCACTTGTAGAAAGGTTACCAAAAATTACAAGAAAAATGTTTTCTTAGAAAAAAAGTACGAGACAGAAAATACAACGTTTTACATTCAAATGAAAAAGTGCTAGCCATGTGGCGTCAATGTGGCTGATGTCCTTTTGCTGCTGCTAATCTTTTTCATGAAAACATTGATGCCTGGAGCCCAGGTGAAAAGCTTTTCATCCCCATGAAGAATCAATTTGGGGGCGTGACCAGCGTGCAGACAGACTGACTGAGCCATACTTTGAGGAGAGAAAAAAAAAAAGGACAAAAAGTGGACATCTCTGCCTTTCAAATGAAGTAATAGCTAAATTAAAAGGAAAAAAAAAAATCCAAAACAGTCTTTTCTACAAGATTTGTGTTAATTACACTGCTCTGTATTAAATATATAATATTCTTGTATGATGAGGCTCCAGATGAAGATGAAGTCTGTCTACTGTCGCAGACATCATCGTCATCGTCATCAAAGGCGTCGACCTCAGCCTCCGCTCTGCCGCACTTTCGGGGTTTGGCCGCTCCCCATTTAAGGCCCGCCGGGCGAGGGAAGGCGCCACCGCGATGGGCCGGACCTCCCCGGAGGATTTGCTCCGCGACAAAACCGCACGTGGCGCCCTATGTGACGTGTGGCGGGAGGCAAAAGTCTGCAATTTGTTTGCAGCGCATGCCCACTTAGAAGAAAGCAATAACAATATGGTTGAGAGAAAAAACAAATGCTGAATGTTAAAATGGATTTATAGAGAATGGTATGTTGCAGATCATGTTTTTTTCTTCTAAAATAAATCACAATTTGACAAGATAAACAGTAGATTGTAACATTTAGAATATATATTTTTTTTTAAAAACAATCATTTTTTTTTAACAAAGTCAAAATGCTGGATGTTAACCTTTTAAGGTCCGCGCAGGGGCGGTACAAATGTGAAAAGGGTGTCAGGTGCGATAAGTATAAACCGGCCCCCCGAGGTGAGCGGGTCGTTATGGTGTGATTAGAGATATTTTAACACTTAAACAGTATATTACATATATAGTATATAGTACATGTTTACAACATTTTACCCTTCTGTTTGACCCAAACGTTCATCATTCATATTAACATATAATTAATATTCCGATTAATTTACGGGGGAAAAAATATGATTGCAACAAGTTACACTGACTCATACCACATATTAACGGCCTTTATCGGGCCATTCTGGCACTTGCTTCATTATTTTGATATATCTTCATATGGCGACACAATGAATGAAATCATGTTTCTCACCATTAAGGTTGAAAGCAATTTTTATCGGAAGAAACAATATTACAACATGACAACATGATTGTCATTATTAACGCTAATAGTGATTTCAATCGCGGAAAAAAATGTTTCAACACATCCTACCAAGTAATACCTCGTATTAAATGCCTTTGTGCGGGCATTCTGAATCTAACTCAATTGTGTTGAAATGTCTTCAAATGACAGCACAATGACTAAAAACATGGTTGTCATTATTAATGCTAATAGTGATTCTTGTCGGAAGAAATTATATTACAATGAACCATACCACGTCATACCTCATATTAAATGGCTTTGTAAGGGCCTTCTGAATCTAACTTAATTATGTCTTCAAATGACAGCAAAATGACTGAACACATGATTGTCATTCTTAATGCTAATAGCGATTCTTATCGGAAGAAATGATATTACAATGAACCATAGCAAGTCATACCTCATATTAAATGCCCTTATAAGGACATTTTGAATCTAACTCATTTGTGTTGAAATGTCTTCAAATGACACCACAATGACTAAAAACATGATTGTCATTATAAACGCTAAGCGCGATTCCTATCGGGGAAAAAATATTACAACAAACCCTACCAAGTAATACTTCATATTAAATGCCTTTCGGAGGTCATTCTGAATCTAACTTAATTGTATTGAAATGTCTTCAAATGACAGCACAATGACTAAAAACATGATTGTCGTTATTAATGCTAATATCAATTCTTACCGGAAGAAATGATATTACAATGACCCATACCAAGTCATACCTCATATTAAATGACTTTGTAAGGGCATTCTAAATCTAACTTAATTGTGTTGAAATGTCTTCAAACGAAAACACAATGACTAAAGACATGATTGTCATCATTAAAGCTAATAGCGATTCCTATTGGGGGATAAAATATTACAACAAACCCTACCAAGTAATACCTCATATTAAGTGCCTTTCTAAGGGCATTCTGAATCTAACTTAATTGTGTTAAAATGTCTCCGAATGACAGCACAATGACTAAAAACATGATTGTCATTATTAATGCTAATAGCGATTCTTATTGAAAGAAATAATATTACAATGAACCATACCAAGTCATACTTTATATTAAATAACTTTGTAAGGACATTCTGAGTCTAACTTAATTGTGTTGAAATGTCTTCAAACGACAACACAATGACTAAAAACATGATTGTCATTATTAACGCTAATAGCGATTCCTATCGGGGGAAAAAATATTACAACAAACCCTACCGAGTAATACCTCATATTAAATGCCTTTCGAAGGGTATTCTGAATCTAACTTAATTGTGTTGAAATGTCTTCAAATGACAGCACAATGACAAAAAACAAATCTGTCATTATTAACGCTAATAGCGATTCTTATCGGGGAAAAAAGTATTACAACAAATCCTACCAAATAATACCTCATATTACTAGCCATGATGAGGAGTTTCTGGATCTATCGTAATCTTGCCAATTAGTCCTTAAATTATAACACAAAGATTCTCAACATCTTCTTAGCTTGACAACCTTAAAACTATTATTTGGTTAAAACCAGACATAGGCTGCAAAAGAAACAGGAAACTACGCAACAGTCTCATTCAGTCTGTGACGTGTGTAAAGCATGACGATGACCAACTCCAGGCGTGTCGCTGTACAATTTCTGAGGTGAGTCTGAAAATGTTGCTGGAACGGGAACAATTAGGCCTCATAGGGTAAAACTAGCTTGGAAAAGGGAAGGAAATATGGGAAATATGTGACAATTTAATGACCTTAGCCACGGACCACCAAGTGTACAAGACGTTTTTTTAATAATGTACAAAAAAAAAAAAAAAAAACTCCTTACCTACTATAAATGATTGGTATTCTGTGCCACTTTTCCTAACACTCAAAGTTCTTCACTTCTTTTTACGCTCGTTTCCTCTTCTGTCAAGAGCGGTTTCCCCAGAACGGCTGCCGTTTGACCCTGACACGGACTATTTCTATTCTCATTGCATTTTACTGCTTTTCACACTGCGTGTGTGTGCGCACGAGTAGAAGCAAAGAACAACATGTAGGGAAAGAAGCAGCTGTTGCAACAGTAACCCAAGCAAGACAGGACGCACTAAGTCCTGAGCAGTTGCCAAATATATATGGCGTAAAACACAGACAAGACTGAAAAAGCAGTTTCTGCTCTTGCACTCCTTTTTAAAATAAACTGCTGTATTTTAAGCCAAAACAACTGTTGTGTTTGATAGAACAATATGTCTATAAGCTACCATAGCAGATTCATGGCGCATTAAGCCCCCGAACTATCTTTAATTTGTCCTTTTTACCCTGGAAACCCCCGTTTACAGATGTCGCGTAACCGCTTTTGTTTCAACCCAGCCATAAAACGAATGAAATTAATTATATCTATTATTCAAAATGTTTGTCACTTATAGCTTAGAATCATTCATTCATGTCTAACATTTCGTTTAAAAAACAAAAAACTTTGAAAAATTATTCACTCGCATATTCTTAACTTTTAAACAAATTACGTCACAATGAAAAAAATGGTGTCTGTAAAAAAGTCACAAATATCGTCCTCAAAACTATCGCTTAATTGTATTTTTTTTGTTACTGTCGCATTTTCTCCATTATTTTAGATGATAAATAATCGATCCAAACAAAGAAAAAAAAAAAAAAAAAGACTAAATATACAAAAAAGAAAATCTCGATCGTTCCTTGATATCTGCGATTTCTGCATCGCCACCTTTGTTATATAACCATGTTTCACCCATAAAATCCCCCAAAAATCCAGCTGTGGCCATTCACAGCTGTGTCTTGACACTCGGTGATACATGCTACATGGAGATTCTGGATCGAAACTAGGTAGAGTGGGGCAAATAAGTATTTAGTCAACCACCAATTGTGCAAGTTCTCCTACTTGAAAAGATTAGAGAGGCCTGTAATTGTCAACATGCGTAAACCTCAACCTTGAGAGACAGAATTTCACAATTTCACACAATTTCACAATTTATTCACACACACACATTCATATTTACAAAGTGTACATCATATCTCAGTGCTGAGCCAAGATTATGTGTGAGTCAGGTCTCCTTAAGAAGCCACTAAAAGCTTATAGTCAGGAGCCTGCATACATCAAGACAATCACAAGAAACGTGATCAGATCATTATCAGATGAGCATAGGGTGAGTTGCAGTTTTTTACAGTGTTCTCTTACAAAAACATAGTAATGTACAATAACTCAATATATATATACACAAACACACTCACACACGCCCACCCACACACACAGAAAAAAAAATAAAAGAAATACTTCCCTAGAAGACAATTTATAACCTAAGTATGTTGGAATTGTCATATTTACTGATCAGGATACTTTTTAGCATCGTTTTAAAGGTGGAGATGGATTTCAACACTTTTAGATTTTCATCGAGCTCATTCCAAATCTGGGGGCCTCGAGTTGCAATGCCCAGGCTGGTGCTAACAAGTCTTCTCTTTTTTCCACTGATGAGGTCTTTGTTTCTGGTGTTATGAGTATGGAGAGGAGTCCAGACTGGAATGAGCTCAGACAGTCTGCTATTCATATTATTTACAAATTGGAACATTGTACATGCGTTATGAAATGTGTTTAAATCAGTGAGTCGGAGAAGGCGTAAATTATAAAACAAGGAGTAGGTGGGAGCATTGAAATTAGCCCAGGACATGGCCCGTACCATCTTCTTTTGTAGAGTTTCTAATTTCTTTAGGTGACTGGGGAACGTGTTGCACCATATGATGTTACAGTAGTTGATATGGGGCTCAAACAACGTTTTGTACAAGGTAAGAAGTGCGGTTAAAGGGAGATGGTGTCGTATTTTGAAGAATAGTCCAACATATTTGGATAGTGTAGATATAAGGTGTTCTATATGGCATTTGAAGTTGAGAGACTTATCAATGAAGACTCCCAGGAACTTTGTGGAATCAACTTGTAATAAATTGTCGTCGTTTACTTTCAGACAAATCCTGTTTGTGTCAACTGCTTTCTTGTTTGATCTTAATACTATGTAATTGGTTTTGTTGATGTTGAGGGAAAGTTTGTTGCACCTGAGCCAGCTATCTATCTTTAATAACTCTGCATTTAAAATATGCTGTAGGTCTAATGGGTTTTTATGTGAAAGAAACAAGTTAGTATCATCAGCAAACAAAATCACGTGTAGTATGTCAGAAGAATTAACAAGGTCATTAATGTAAATAAGAAAAAGTAGTGGGCCCAAAATTGATCCCTGGGGGACTCCATGTTTTATTTCCTTTTTTTGTGAAACGTGATTGTTAATACTTACATATTGTTGTCGACTAAATAAGTAACTTTTGAACCAGTTGTATGCTATTCCTCTAATACCATAATGATGTATCTTATCCAGTAAAATACTATGGTCAATGGTGTCAAAAGCCTTAGATAAATCCAAAAAAATGCCAACGCCACACTTGCCTTGCTCAAAGGCATCATTAATTTTTTCAACAAGATCTAGAATGGCCATGCACGTTGAATTCTTCTTTCTGAAGCCATATTGTGAACTGTTTAGAATGTGAAACTTGTCTAGGTATTCGCTTAGTCTATTGTATACGACTCTTTCTAGTACCTTGGAGAGAGTGGGTAGAATGGCAATTGGGCGGTAGTTGTTCATGGTTTTTTTATCTCCAGATTTGTACACTGGAGGGATTCTGGCAATTTTGGTCTGTTTTGGCACTACGCCATGAAGTAGGGACAAATTAATGCAATACGCAAGTGGTTTTGCAATTATATGGGCAATGGGAATCATGATCTTACTGCTTATTTCATCTGCTGCTGCTGTATGAGAACTTCTCAGGTTTTTAATAATTGTATGGAGTTCAGTAACATCTGTAGGTCTAAAGAAAAATGAGTTTAAATAATTGCCAGAAAGATAGTGTTTGTAAAATAGACCTACAGGGGGTCTGATTTTGTTTGCAAGTTCCTCACCTATGGAAATGAAGTGGTCATTTAAGTTGTTAGCCAATAGAGAAATGTTGCCATCCAAAGAATCGGGTAGCACTGGTGACTTCTGGCCTTTGTTTATGACTTTATTTAAAACTGCCCATGTTTTTTTAGAGTCACCTTGGGCTGCACTAATATGTTCTGTATAATAGCTACATTTGCTTTTCCTTAAAATATGCGTGTTTATTTCTGTATCTATGATATTTGTTTTTGTTTTCATCAGTAGGATTTTTTAAATAAGCCTTGTAAAGTTTATTTTTCTGTTTTATAGAGTTTAGTATCCCGTTGGTAAGCCAAGGGTTACAATTATTATTGCTGTGTGTGACAGTCTTCTCAGGAATGGAGTTGTGTATAGAATCAGTTAGTTCATGGATCAAGCAGTTATAAGCAGTGTCGGGATCGCAGGCATTGTAAACAGTTGCCCATGATTTAGCCTCCAAACTCTCACAGAGTTGCTGCAAAGTTTTCTCATTCAGAACTTTGATTTTTGTCTTGGAGCGGACGAGTGCCGGTTTGCATGCGAGGTTTAAAAACAAAACAACAGGAAAGTGGTCAGATATGTCGGTAACAACTGTTCCAGACTCTAACTTTAAGTTCCGAATATTCGTGATAATATTATCAATAGTAGACTTGGATGAAGAAGATATTCTAGTGAACATATGTATGGTCAGGAAAAACGAAGAAGAATATAGAGTGTTAATAAATTCTTTTTTGATAGCATCATTCTTGGAGATATCTATATTGAAATCCCCAAGGAGGATGCACTTTGTGTTTTTCTTGTTTAGTGCATAAAGAATTTCTTCTAATTTGGTATTAAAAATGGCAGGGTTCGAATCAGGTGGTCTATAAATCACTCCAACAACAAGATTACAATCCTTACCAGTATTTATACTAACAAAAAGTGAGTCTGATTGATCATCTTCTAAAACTAAATTTTCGCATACATTGGCATGGAGTCTGGAGTTTACATATAAACACACACCTCCACCTCTTCTACCAAGTCTTTTCTTGTAATATAATTTATAGCCCTGCAGGTGAAGACCATCAATGTATGACCTATCACCTAGCCAGGTTTCACTGCAAGCAATCAAATCAAAGCTGCACCCTGTAATGGACAATAGGGAAATTAATTGATCATGGTGTTTGGTGAGGCTTCTGATATTAAAATGAATTGCAGAAAAGTTGTTGCTATCATTAAGGTATTTCAATTGTTCAGGGTTGTACTGTTTACAAGTAATATCAACATTATCATCATAGCAGTGTTGAGTATCTCCATCGTTGTTATCAAAGTTATCCATACCCATTTAAGTACAGTTCTTCATTTAGCACTACAGGGAAATGTGGGAAAAAAAAACTCAAAATCACATTGTTTGATTTTTAAAGAATTTATTTCCAAATTACAGGGGAAAATAAGTATTTGGTCACCGAAAAACAAGCAAGATTTCTGGCTAATTTCTTCTGACGAGGTCTAACGAGGCTCCACTCATTACCTGTATTAATGGCACCTGTTTTAACTCATTATCGGTATAAAATACAACTGTCCACAACCTCAGTCAGTCACACTCCAAACTCCACTATGGCCAAGACCAAAGAGCTGTCGAAGGACACCCGAGACATAATTGTAGACCTGCACCAGGCTGGGAAGACTGAATCTGCAATAGGTAAAACGCTTGGTGTAAAGAAATCAACTGTGGGAGCAATTATTAGACAATGGAAGACATAAGAGACCACTGATAATCTCCCTCGATCTGGCGCTCCATGCAAGATCTCACCCCGTGGCGTCAAAATGATAACAAGAACGGTGAGCAAAAATCCCATAACCACACGGGGGGACCTAGTGAAGGACCTACAGAGAGCTGGGACCACAGTAACAAAGGCTACTATCAGTAACACAATGCACCGCCAGGGACTCAAATCCTGCACTGCCAGATGTGTGCCGCTGCTGAAGCCAGTACACGTCCAGGCCTGTCTGCGGTTCGCTAGAGAGCATTTGGATGATCCAGAAGAGGACTGGAAGAATGTGTTATGGTCAGATGAAACCAAAATAGAACTTTTTGGTCGAAACACAGGTTCTCGTGTTTGGAGGAAAAAGAATACTGAATTACATCCGAAGAACACCATACCCACTGTGAAGCATGGAGGTGGAAACATCATGCTTTGGGGCTGTTTTTCTGCAAAGGGACCAGGACGACTGATCTGTGTAAAGGAAAGAATGAATGGGGCCATGTATCTAGAGATTTTGAGTGAAAATCTCCTTCCATCAGCAGGGGAATTGAAGATGAGACGTGGCTCGGTCTTTCAGCATGACAATGATCCCAAACACACAGCACGGGCAATAAAAGAGTGGCTTCGTAAGAAGCATTTCAAGGTTCTGGAGTGGCCTAGCCAGTCTCCTGATCTCAACCCCATAGAAAATCTGTGGAGGGAGTTGAAAGTCCGTGTTTCCCAACGACACCCCCAAAACATCACTGCTCTAGAGGAGATCTGCAAGGAGGAATGGGCCAAAATACCAGCAACAGTGTGTGAAAAGCTTGTGAAGAGTTACAGAAAACGTTTGCCCTCCGTTATTGCCAACAAAGGGTACAAAACAAAGTATTGAGATGAACTTTTGGTATTGACCAAATACTTATTTTCCTCTATGATTTCCAAATAAATTCTTTAAAAATCAAACAATGTGGTTTTCTGTTTTTTTCCCCACATTCTGTCTCTCATAGTTGAGGTTTACCCCGGTTGACAATTACAGGCCTCTCAAATATTTTCAAGTGGGAGAACTTGCACAATTAGTGGTTGACTAAATACTTATATGCCCCACTGTAAGTACGCGATAATATCTCGTTAAAGTGATGGTGTCTGTAATTCTGCTCTTTCATGCTCTCACCTCCAGATAGGGTTTCGCTGTTTAAATTTTTGTTGTTGTTGTCTTCTTTCTTTTCGCCATGCTTAATGTGGTACACACAAGGACACAGGTTGAGTCAACTTTAATCCATTTTAACTGGCTGCAAGTATGATTTAGTTATTGCCACCACCTGTTATGTGCCACAGGTAAATAACAGGTGCTGTTGATTACAAAAATTAGAGAAGCATCACATGATTTTTCAAAGTTTGCCAATACTTTTGTCTGGCCCATTTTTGGAGTTTTGTGTCAAATGATAATAATTTAATTTTTTTCCCATTATCTTTTGTGTTTTTTCATTGCAAGCAAAATAAATGAAGATATTACCACCAAAGCATTTGTAATTGCAATTATTTTCTGGGAGAAATTGAGCATTATCTAAAAGAATTGCAGGGGTGCCAATACTTTTGGCCAGACGTGTATAGGTCTTTTTTTTTTTTTTTTTTTTTTTTTTTTTTTTTTAAGGGTTCCATTTGTGTCCCCAATGTATTTTCACTAAAGTTGGACAAATTCACATGCCAGTCATACAATATTTTTTATGTACTATCAATAGCCATCTATTATAAATTCAAGGGTATAGGCTTCTAAATTATTATTATTTAAAGGTTAAAGGTTGTGATGCAGTTTTGCTATGTCCCCACAATGTTTCATTCAAATTGAGTCTATAAAAGAAGTTAAATAAGCAGCAAATAAAAAATAATTATTATTTTATTGTCCTGGATAAATTATCTTTAATCATGTGTTGTTTTTAAATTAAAATAATATTATTTAATTAATTAATGATAATCCCCATGGTTAGTCTATTCTGTTAGGTTGTGTTTGTGTCTCTTTAAGAAAATTCCCAATTTAACAATGACATCACTCTTCTGCAAAAACATTACACCAGTGGAGGGAAACTCAACTGTGGTAAGCAATTTTATTTTTCACCTTCTTTAAAAATCATATTTTGCCATTTTAGAAAGTACATCTAGTGTGGTTTACCATAATATGTCCACTCTGTCAAAGCTATAATTAATTGAATCATTTCAGAAGCTTTATTTGTAAAATTATTGATTTCTCATCAAGTACCCATAGTCATGTTAGCTAATATGCTAGCAAAGCTAAGCTGACAGCTAACCTTAGCATTAGTTAGTGTCTACACTGTTACGTCCAGATAGCACCCTATAAAAAAAAATTACCCTCATAGCTCATTTTAGGTGTGAGTTGGTGTGTGTGAAATTTCCAGATGTGATGTGACTCATGACCGCGGAGACGCCCACAAGGGTTATACCTGAACGCCACTAGACATCTCTGTCTATACGAGTCTGTTTATGTGCGCGTGTGTGAGCATCTGCCCTCCCGCCTTTGCTTGTAATCTGACATTTAGTTAGACAAAACAAGACAGGAAAAAACGAAAACAGCCACAGGCTGATTTTTAGCACACCTTTCTCCCCGGTGACTAATTTAACAAGCACACAAAGACATCACGTTGACATGCTCAACACAAAAGCGCCGTAAAAGGTGTCTCACTTTGGAAAGTGATATGACATGCCAAAATTAGCAGGTTTTGACAAAAGAGCTGTGTCAGGATTAGGGGTGTGGCAACGTATCGAAATGGTGATATATTGCGATACTTTGTAGCTTAGAAGGTTATCGATATGCTCCCACCAAGAATTGATATAATATTTTAAAAAGTATCACTGTTTAATTATACAACACACACTACCAGTGTTGTTATGGTCTACAATGACGTTGACGAAAATATTTCATCAACAAAATTTTTTTCATGGTGATAACGAGCTAAAAACCGTGTCTTGGGAGACGAGAACATAACGAGACGGATGCCAGTTTTCGTCAGACGAGACGAGATAAAAATTGGCCGTAGCTGCCGTCGTAAGTTTACAATGTGTGACATTTTTTTATCGTATGCATATTTAGCACACATCGTAGCAGTGTTTAGTCATGTTAAATGTGGAAAGACAGAGGTGATCATTTTTTGGCCAAAAAAGGAAAGGTCAAAGATAAGCAGCCAACTTAGCACAATGTCCCTTACAGCTACAAATCAAGTCAGAAACCTTGGCGTAATTATTGACTCAGACCTAAAATTTGATAGCCATCTAAAGTCCGTCACTAAATCCGCTTATTACCACCTAAAAAATATAACCAGAATTAAGGGGCTTCTGACTCAACAAGACATGGAAAAACTTATGCATGCATTCATTTTCAGTAGATTGGACTACTGCAACGGTATATTTACAGGTCTTGATAAAAAATCAGTCAGGAAGCTGCAGCTAGTACAGAATGCAGCAGCCAGAGTCCTCACAAATACAAGGAAGCTGGACCACATTACACCGGTTTTGAAATCACTACACTGGCTTCCAGTGAGTCAAAGGATAGACTATAAAATACTACTGCTGGCCTACAAAACACTTAATGGCTTTGGACCAAAATACATGCTTGACTTGTTAGATTCCTATGAGACATCTAGACCCCTAAGGTCGTCTGGAACGGGTCTTCTGCATGTTCCAAGAACAAGAACCAAGCAGGGTGAGGCAGCATTTAGTTATTATGCTTCTCACCTCTGGAACAAGTTACCCGAACGTCTGAAGTATGCTCAAACTGTTAGCTCCTTTAAATCAGGGCTAAAAACGCTTTTGTTTGGCACTGCATATTCATAACTGTCTATATATTTCAACCTACCTGCCTTCTATTCCTCCTGTGCTTATCTCCATTGCTGATTTCACTGATTATTATTAGTAGTAGTTTTTGCTTTATTTTTATTGTTGTTTTATTTTTATTTATTTATTTTTATTCTGTGATTAAATGCGATCTTTTGTCTTGGTTTTTACGTTGTGTTGATTTAAATGTGATTTTTATGGTCTTCATGTGATGTAAAGCACTTTGAATTGCCGTGTGTTGAATTGTGCTATATAAATAAATTTGCCTTGCCTTGCCTTGCATGTCACTCATGTGACGTGCTGCGCATGTGTTATTGTTGCTAATCAATTTGAAATTATTATTACTTATTGATTTTATAAAATTTTGTTTTTCAGTATGAAATGGTCAAAAATTAACATTGGGTATATTTTTACAGTTTGGATGTGACTTTTTTTGTTTTTAATTCAGGCAGATTGACAGCAGGGACGAGAACGAAAAATGGTATTTGGTATGTGGCAAAATGTATTTTGCCATGTGGCTTTTTTTTTGTATGTGGTATAATGGATTTTGGCAAGGGGCATTTTTTTGCATGTGACATTTTTTGGCATGTGGCAAATTTTTTTTGTATGTCGCATTTTTTTTGGAATGTGGCAAAATTGATTTTGGCATGTAGCATTTTTTTGCCATGTGGCAAAATGTACTGTTTTTTGGCATGTGGCGTTTTTTTTTTTTTTGGTGTGTGGCAAAATTGATTTTGGTATGTGGCATTTTTTTGGTATGTGGCAAAATGCATTTTGGTATGTGGCATTTTTTTGGGGTGTGTGGCAAAATGGATTTTGGCACGTGGCATTTTATTGGTATGTGGCAAAATGGATTTTGGCATGTAGCATTTTTATGCCATGTGGCGAAATGTATTTTGGCATGTGGCATTTTTTATGGGTGTGTGGCAAAATTGATTTTAGTATGTGGCATTTATTTTGGTATGTGGCATTTTTTTTTTTTTTTTTGGTATGTGGTAAAATGGATTTTGGTATGTGGCTTTTTTTTTTTTTTTTGGTATGTGGTAAAATGGATTTTGGTATGTGGCATTTTTTTTGCCATGTGGCAAAATGTATTTTGGCATGTGGCATTTTTTTTTTTTTTTTTGGTATGTGGCATTTTTTTTTTTTTGGTATGTGGTAAAATTGATTTTGGTATGTGGCATTTTTTTTTTGGTATGTTGCATTTTATGGTATATGGGTTTTTGCAGGCCATGCACGTCCATGCCATTGACGGCTATGCAGATCCAAAATTTCCATTCATTTTAAATGGCAGAAAAACGTATGGCTGTGATTTTTGACCATACACTTACCATTACAGCGCATTGACATTCAACTGGCACCCAAGTCAGGCTATGCCATTGACGGCTATGAACGTCCAAATTTTCCATTCACTTTAAATAACAGGAAAAGGTGTGGCTATTATTTTTTTACCTTACACTTACCATTACAGCGCATTGACATGCAATTGGCACCTAAGTCAGGCTATGCCATTGACAGCTGTAAACGTCCAAAATTTCCATTCATTTTGAATGGCAGAAAAACGTGTGGCTGTTATTTTTGACCATAGACTTACCATTACAGCACATTGACAGTCAACTGGCACCCAAGTCAGGTTGTGCCATTGACGGCTATGCACGTCCACATACTTTGCCAAAATGCCACATACCTAAAAAAAATGCCACATGCAAAAATCAATTTTGCCACAAACAAAAAAAAAATGCCACATGCCAAAATCCCTTCTGCCACGTACCAGAAAAAAATCCACATGGCAAAAAAAAAAAATGCTCCAGGCCAAAATACATTTTGCCACCTGGCAAAATCAGTTTTGCCACATACAAAATACCACTTTTTGTTCTCGCTGTCACTCCAAATTGATGCGTTTTAGGTCTTTTCTGTTACAAACAAAACAATGTTAATAAAGTTGTACTTTAATGTGAGTTATATGTATGACTTTTAATATAAAAATGACACAATGCAGAGCTATACTTAATAATAATAATAAATATTATATAATAATAATAATAATAATAATTCTATAGACAAATGATACTTTTTACAGTGGTGGTGGCAGTGAGTTGGGGGGTATTAATATGTCAGATTATTCCACTTGAATTAAATATTACTCTTTGTTTTCATTAAGCTAATACCTCTAAAGATGGTCATTTTTCACCTAAATCCAGAAAAATTGGCTTTCAAATAATGTTGTGTATGTATGAACTTTTTAAAATATAAATAATCACACAATGTTTTGCAAAGGTACACTTAAAAAATTAATAATTTTATAGACAAATGATACTTTTTACAGTGGCGGCAGTGAGTTGGGGGGGACGTTTTAGTCTTCTTGGGGGCGCGTATCTTAAAATAATGGAGAAGCACTGCTGTACAAGAATCAGGAAAATAATTTTTATTTTGTTGATGATGTTGTCAAACATTTAAAACGATGTGAGCGTGCACAGGAAGTATTGTTTTGAAGTACAGTATGATGACTGTACAGGATGTGGAGTCAAAAACAATACTTTTGTATGTTAGATCCGGTCTTGTGGGTTTCATCAATGAGGACGAGAATGACTGAGATCAGTCACTCCGGAAGAAAAATAGGCCTGACCAGTGGCGGAACAAATGTGAACAGGCCCCAGGGTTGGGGGGTGCTACTTGACAATTATTCTCAGGCCCCTTTACACTTTTGCGGGCCCCTCAGCTCTGCGAATGATTTTACCTTTCTGTTTGACCCTCGCCCAACCATGCCCACTTTACGCCCGCAAACCGGAAGAAATGCGGTCACACCTCCAGCACCCCCCTATGTTCCGCCCCCGGGCCTGACAGAGATGCGTTATGAAATACAGTCCAGGGATTCCCCGGGTAACGACGTACCTGACTTGCGCGATTTCAACTTTACGACGCGTGTCTCGTCCGCAGTTTTTTCTCCAGTCTTTTTTTTTTTATTATGGTCACGTAACAGCATCTTGTCTGCCACCTCTCAGCATTGATGGTAATTACAGTATATAATTTGTCATTCAATTTTGTTATTTATTCAGTCAAATTAATCTAAATGGTTGATCTCTACAGTAATTGCAATGCATATCTTATTTGGACCTTATTTCCCTCGGTATTATTGTGCAGCCATTGAGGTATGCTTTTGTAAGCGAATACAGTATGTCTCTATTGATTTACTTTATAGCATTATTGTACACTCTTTGTCATTATTGTATTTTATTTTTCTAATAGTGTGTGCGTAGTTTGACGGTGACAAGTTAATAAATGTCAGTTGTAAGAAGAACTATGGCATGATCGGTGTTACCAGAGGGAAATTCTATCTATCTATCTGGCCGTCCATCCGTTGTTTTACATTATTTTATTAATATGACGTATAATACATCTTTTTGAATAGTTATTTTGAGATTTAGGGGGTATTTGGGGGTACTGAAAGGGTTATTTCCAATTTACACGGAAATTCGGGTTATGTCACCAGCCTAGGAACGGAACTCGTTTGTAACCACTATCTGTAGTGACATTTGACAACTTGTGACCGCACTGCAAAGGTAAGTAGCGCCCTCAGGTGGAAAAAAAATATTGAACCAGATTGTCAACACACAAAAAATAATTAATATTTGAAAGCAGAGCCCCCAAAACACAATAAAAATGTATAAATAACTAAAAATTAGGGCTGTCAAAATGATCGCGTTAACGGGCGGTAATTAATTTTTTAAATTAATCACGTTAAAATATTTGACGCAATTAACGCACATGCCCCGCTCAAACAGATTAAAATGACAGTACAGTGTAATGTCTGCTTGTTACTTGTTTTTTTTGGGTGTTTGGCGCCCTCTGCTGGTGCTTGGGTCCAACTAATTTTATGGGTTAGTACCATGAGTGAGCATGGTGTAATTATTTACATCAACAATGGCGAGCTACTAGTTCATTTTTTGATTGAAAATTTACAAATTTTAATAAAATGAAAACATTAAGAGGAGTTTTAATAT
Source organism: Corythoichthys intestinalis (assembly GCF_030265065.1). NCBI lineage: Eukaryota > Metazoa > Chordata > Actinopteri > Syngnathiformes > Syngnathidae > Corythoichthys > Corythoichthys intestinalis. The sequence goes on from NC_080398.1 coordinate 1,953,041, forward strand.
AAAATTTCTATAACTTGTACTAACATTTATCTTTTAAGAACTACAAGTTTTTCTATCCATGGTTCGCTTTAAGAGAATGTTTATAATGTTAATGCCATCTTGTTGATTTATTGTTATAATAAACAAATACAGTACTTATGTACCGTGTGTTGAACGTATATATCCGTCTTGTGTCTTATCTTTCCATTTCAACAATAATTTACAAAAAAGTATGGCACATTTTACAGATGGTTTGAATAGCCATTAATTACGATTAATTAATTTTTAAGCTGTAATTAACGTTTGACAGCCCTCCTAAAAATATATACAGGTATATATATATATATATTTTTTTTTAAATGTCTATCGGAATATCCTCACATTTAAAAAGTATTGAATGATAAAAAAATAATGATTTTTAAAATCTAAAAAATAAAGCTCTATCACCCCAAAACATAAAGTAGTTAAGCGTGTGATGTATTCATTAAAAAACATGAGAAAACATGAGATGATTGTCTTTATTATATCATCATATAATTATTTACTCGTTCATCTTTTACAGTAAACATCAAGTAAATCCATTTTTTATTGCAGCATAACATAAAAATGAAACCCAGTTCAACATACACAAAGAAAAAAAAAATCATTAGTAGTGTAATTTCCCTTTCCGCATTTACTGCCATTGACAGCAATAAACGTCCATTTTGTCCCTCTAAGTTGAAATGGATTGGACGTCTATTGCCATCACTGGCAGCACACAAGTGATGAAGCACTTTACTACCAGTATTTACTAATTTTGCATTATTGGAGCTTACATTCCTGAGTACGAATACGACACTTGTCATGTGACATCTCAAAAATGCCAGCTGCCATTGACAGCAATAGACGTCAAATGACTTCATCGCTAGTAGACGTCCAATCCATTTGAAGTGGGCGGGTTGGCAGTGAATAACTGAATGTTCATTTGCTGCTAAACTCTTACTTAAAATGGATCGGACGTTTAGCGCCTTCAATGGAAGCCAGCGAGATTATGAATGTTGGCCTGTGAGTTAGCTAGTAATTTAGAGTGGAAATTTAGTCCTGAAATGTTCAACAACACGCCAAAGAAAGACCAAAAAAACAAAGTAAATTTGCATTAACCGTAAATTTTCTGTGATTGATGCAGAATGACATATCAAAAGCCGACAAAAACACCAACTAGTAGCGTAGTTGGTTTACATTCCAGTTTCAGCTAGCGGCTAACGGCAGTAACATCGATTGTGATACCTGAATTTTCCGCGTTAGTCGGTGTCGGCTGGGCTGGCTCTCCTCAACTCGGCCAGTTTGCTGGTGACAAAGTTCCACTTGAAGGAAGCGTCCTGGCCGCCCAGCGTGACGTATTTAGAGAAGCCGTCGTTGCTGCTCTCCCGCCGCTCGTCTTCCTCCGCCGCCTCCATGCCGTCTGTTTCGGCTTCCTCGGAAGGCCCTGGAGATGCCTTCTCCTCGTCGTCCTCTTTGGTCACCACTGTCCCCGCTTCCGTTTCCTCTGTCGCCTTTTGAGCGGCGGCGTCAGCCTCCGCTTGCTTCTTGGCTGCCCAGTTGGCGGCAAAGCTGTCCCAGAATCCACTGCGGGCTTTGGTGGGACGGGGAGGTACCTCAGGCTTTACTGCAAGGGGACTGAAATGCGTGCATACATTAAAAAGAAAAATGATAATATGTAATAACATTTTTCATATGAAACAGAAAATGTGATAAAATTTTGGGGTCATGAGGTCAAAGGTCACAGGGTTCAAAATATGTCCTCTAGATTATGAAAGAACAAATTAAGGAATTATTAAAATAGCAGGATATGCTTGTAATATCAATGATTAAATTTTGAGGTAGTGAGGTCAAAGGTCACAGGCCAAAGGTCACACAAAACAAGCCAGCTAGTTTTTTCTTCTGCAGAGAGAAACAAAACATCCTATTTTGTCAACTCTGTTAAAGTCTACTCTGTAATATATGGTATAATTATATAATATTATATATTTTTATATAATAAGTTCTGTGTAAGACAGCAATTTGTAAACCTATTATCACCTCTTTTGAAATAGCATGTGTTCGTTCTTAAAAAAATGCATACACAATATTTTACACTCTGTCAATTTCTCATGAACTGCGTCAGCACGGTCTAGCTATGTTTTGTTATTTTTGTAGTTAAAACGATTGTTATCATTATATGTGATAATCTTCCTACGCTGGCGACATAACCCGAGTTTCTGCGAAAGTCGGAATTAACCCTTTCAAAATACCTTTCCAAAAAGTCCAGAAGTATTGTATTTTGTTTAATAATGGATACACTGCCCTCTCGTGGCAGCGTTGGGTCTGACTGGACTGTCGCCTTGCAGACTTGTCTGTCATGGATAAAGCACAGCTGCGCTCTGGTTTGGCCCACATAAGACTGTAAGTTGTTTCAGCTTATATATGTTTGTGTATGCATCTGTAATTAAGTTAAGAGCTACAGCTTAGAATTGTAAATATGTTAGAATCCGTAGAATTTAAGCTAGCTGACTTTTGTGAGGCAAATTAGGCTAATTTAATTTACTAAATTTACATATTGATCAGACTAGAAGGACATTTCAACACAAATTTTTTTGTGTCAAGTGTTTTATTGTTAAAATGTGTGTCGTTTTGAACAGACGTGTACCTACAGTATGTGTGTTACAGCTTTACAAATTGTCAAAAGTGAAGGAAGTAAAAACCTTAAAAAAGCACAATTGCCTTGTTTCGACTTCACATTTAGTGAGGACAGAACACGTCATATTACCGATTTTATCAATTGCTTTGGTACGTTCCCTGGATAAGGCATTCAAGACTGTATAGCAAGAGAGTAGTTCCATTTTGACATGGATGAAAATTTGTGGCCCCACAGGGAGGAATGTCAAGATGTGTAGAGAGAATCGTGAGGTCCCGACATGTAGCATTCAAAGTTTGGTTGTGCCGATTGTCTTATGTTCACATTTCTAATTTTGCTTTTGTTTTTTTCCCCGTTTGTAATAGTCAGTACTGTCTTTTGCTTTCTGTATCGCAGTGACATAGTCAGGAAATTGTAAAAACAGTAAAAGTGTAAAGTGAATCTTGTCCAGTCTCTCCCACACACATCAGCATCAGAGCCTTCCCCTAGAGTAACTGTTCAATTGAGAGCATCACTAAGCAATTTGACTGTCTTGTCTGTACACAATGAAACAAGGGCTTGTCAATCTGACAGCACTCACGTTTATTGACACAGAAGTTAAATTTGGAGCGATAGACTAAGTATTTCTGTACAAAAAAAAATGGCTCTTGCAGGTAATCCATGTTGTTTTGCTACTTGTGCTACATGTGAGCGTTGAACAAGTAGTTTTGAGAATTTCAGTTCTGATCCGAGAAACGTACCAAAGCAGTTAAGAAAAACTGTAACACAATTGCTCTCTCTTGTGGCCATACATTGCATACAAACGCAAAGACACTCACTTTTGGTAAGTAGCAAAATGGATTTTGGTATGTGACATTTTTCATTTATTTATTTATTTTTTGTATGTAGCATTTTTCAAGGCCATGCACGCCCATGCCATTGACGGCTATGCACGGCCAAATTTTCCATTAATTTTGAATGACAGAAAAACTTGTGGTTGTGATTTTTGACCATACAATTTACAGTGCCTTGCAAAAGTATTCGGCCCCCTTGAATCTTGCAACCTTTCGCCACATTTCAGGCTTCAAACATAAAGATATGAAATTTAATTTTTTTGTCAAGAATCAACAACAAGTGGGACACAATCGTGAAGTGGAACAACATTTATTGGATAATTTCAACTTTTTTAACAAATAAAAAACTGAAAAGTGGGGCGTGCAATATTATTCGGCCCCTTTACTTTCAGTGCAGCAAACTCACTCCAGAAGTTCAATGAGGATCTCTGAATGATCCAATGTTGTCCTAAATGACCGATGATGATAAATAGAATCCACCTGTGTGTAATCAAGTCTCCGTATAAATGCACCTGCTCTGTGATAGTCTCAGGGTTCTGTTTAAAGTGCAGAGAGCATTATGAAAACCAAGGAACACACCAGGCAGGTCCGAGATACTGTTGTGGAGAAGTTTAAAGCCGGATTTGGATACAAAAAGATTTCCCAAGCTTTAAACATCTCAAGGAGCACTGTGCAAGCCATCATATTGAAATGGAAGGAGCATCAGACCACTGCAAATCTACCAAGACCCGGCCGTCCTTCCAAACTTTCTTCTGAAACAAGGAGAAAACTGATCAGAGATGCAGCCAAGAGGCCCATGATCACTCTGGATGAACTGCAGAGATCTACAGCTGAGGTGGGAGAGTCTGTCCATAGGACAACAATCAGTCGTACACTGCACAAATCTGGCCTTTATGGAAGAGTGGCAAGAAGAAAGCCATTTCTCAAAGATATCCATAAAAAGTCTCGTTTAAAGTTTGCTACAAGCCACCTGGGAGACACACCAAACATGTGGAAGAAGGTGCTCTGGTCAGATGAAACCAAAATTTAACTTTTTGGCCACAATGCAAAACGATATGTTTGGCGTATAAGCAACATAGCTCATCACCCTGAACACACCATCCCCACTGTCAAACATGGTGGTGGCAGCATCATGGTTTGGGCCTGCTTTTCATCAGCAGGGACAGGGAAGATGGTTAAAATTGACGGGAAGATGGATGCAGCCAAATACAGGAACATTCTGGAAGAAAACCTGTTGGTATCTGCACAAGACCTGAGACTGGGACGGAGATTTATCTTCCAACAGGACAATGATCCAAAACATAAAGCCAAATCTACAATGGAATGGTTCAAAAATAAACGTATCCAGGTGTTAGAATGGCCAAGTCAAAGTCCAGACCTGAATCCAATCGAGAATCTGTGGAAAGAGCTGAAGACTGCTGTTCACAAACACTCTCCATCCAACCTCACTGAGCTCGAGCTGTTTTGCAAGGACGAATGGGCAAGAATGTCAGTCTCTCGATGTGCAAAACTGATAGAAACATACCCCAAGCGACTTGCAGCTGTAATTGGAGCAAAAGGTGGCGCTACAAAGTATTAACGCAAGGGGGCCGAATAATATTGCACGCCCCACTTTTCAGTTTTTTATTTGTTAAAAAAGTTTAAATTATCCAATACATTTTGTTCCACTTCATGATTGTGTCCCACTTGTTGTTGATTCTTGACAAAAAATTAAAATTTTAAATCTTTATGTTTGAAGCCTGAAATGTGGCGAAAGGTTGCAAGGTTCAAGGGGGCCGAATACTTTTGCAAGGCACTGTACATTGCAGCGCATTGACATTCAACTGCCGCCCAAATAGGGCTATGCCATTGACGGCTATGAACGTCCAAATTTTCCATTCATTTTAAATGGCAGAAAAACGTGTGGCTGTGATTTTTGACCATACACTTACCATTACAGCGCATTGACATGCAACTGGCACCCAAGTCAGGCTATACCATTGACGGCTATGAACGTCCAAATTTTCCATTAATTTTGAATGACAGAAAAATGTGTGGTTGTGATTTTTGACCATACACTTTACATTACAGCGCATTGACATTCAACTGGCACCCAAATAAGGCTATGCCATTGACGGCTATGAACGTCCCAAATTTTCCATTCATTTTAAATGGCAGGAAAACGTGTGGCTGTGATTTTTTACCATACACTTACCATTACAGCACACTGACATGCAACTGGCACCCAAGTAAGGCTATGTTATTGACGCCTATGAACGTCCACATACGTTGCCAAAATGCCACATAACCCCAAAAAATGCCTCATGCAACAATCCATTTTGCCACATACAAAAAAAATGCCATATGCCAGAATACAGAAAATCCAGAAATCAGATTTTGAGCAATAGACTAAGTATTTTTGCACAAAAAACTGGCTTTTGCAGGTAAATCCGTGTTTGTTTGTTTTTTGCTACTTGTGAGGGTTGAACAAGTAGTTTTGAGAATTTCAATTCTGATCTGAAAAACGTACACAAGCAGTTGAGAAAAAAACTGCAATTGCCTCCTTTTGTGGCCATACATTGCAAACAAACGCAAAGACACTCACTTTTGGTATGTAGCAAAATGGATTTTGTATGTGGCATTTTTTGGGGTATGTGACAAATGTATTTTGGTATGTGGCATTTTTCAAGGCCATGCACGTCCATGCCATTGTCGGCTATGGACGTCCAAATGTTGCATTAATTTTGAAGGACAGAAAAACGTGTGGTTGTGATTTTTTACCGTACACTTTACATTACAGCGCATTGACATTCAACTGGCACCCAAATAAGGCTATGCCATTGGCGGTTATGAACGTTCAAATTTTCCATTCATTTTAAATGGCAGAAAAACATGCATGGCTGTGATTTTTGACCATACACTTACCATTACAGTGCATTGACTTGAAACTGGCACCCAACTCAGGCTATGCTATTGACGGCTATGAACGTCCACATACGTTGCCAAAATGCCGCATAACCCAAAAAAATGCCTCATGCAAAAATCCATTTTGCCACATACCAAAAAAATGCCTCGTGCAAAAATCCATTTTGCCACATACAAAAAAAAATGCCATATGCCAAAATACAGAAATTAAAATTTGAGCGATAGATTAAGTATTTTACGCAAAAAAATGGCTTTTGTAGGTAAATCCATGTTTTTTTGCTACTTGTGAGGGTTGAACAGGTAGTTTTGAGAATGTCCATTCTAATCTGAGAAACATTACAAAGCAGTTGAGAAAAAAAACTGCAATTGCTCCCTCTTGTGGCCATACATTGCAAACAAACGCAAAGACGGACTCACTTTTGGTATGTAGCAAAATGGATTTTGTATGTGGCATTTTTTTGGGTATGTGGCAAATGTATTTTGGTATGTGGCATTTAAAAAAAATAAAAATGTATGGCATTTTTCAAGGCCATACACGTCCATGCCATCGACGGCTATGCACACCCAAATTTTCCATTCATTTTGAAAGGCAGAAAAACGTGTGGCTGTGATTTTTGACCATACACTTTCCATTACAGCACATTGACATTCAACTGGCACCCAAATAAGGCTATGCCATTGACACCTATGAACGTCCAAATTTTCCATTCATTTTAAATGGAAGAAAAACATGTGGCTCTGATTTTTTACCGTACATTTACCATTACAGCACATTGACAGTCAACTGGCACCCAAGTAAGGCTATGCCATTGACGGCTATGAATGTCCACATACGGTGCCAAAATGCCACATACCCCAAAAAAATGCCACATGCAAAAATCAATTGTGCCACATTCCCAAAAAAATACCACATCGCAAAATCAGTTTTTGCCACATACGGAAAAAAAAAAATGCCTCATGCCAAACATACGGGGGGAAAAAAAAAATGCCTCATGCCAAAATCCAGAAATTAAATTTTGAGCAATAGACTAAGTATGTAGCAAAAAAAACGGTAAAATGGTAAATCCATGTTGTTTTGCTACTTTTGAGGGTTGAACAAGTAGTTTTGGGAATTTCAATTCTGATCTGAGAAACGTACCAAAGCAATTGAGAAAAAATGAAATACAATTGCTTCCTCTTGTGGTCATACATTGCAAACAAACACAAAGACAGACTCACTGGTCTGCAACTGGAGGACTTTCTGGCTCTTGCAGTAGTTGGTGTTGATCATCTTTGTTGAAGAGGGCTGATAGTCTGTTCCAGCTCTTGGCTCCTGCTCCTTGCATCTGAACACAAAAATGTACAAAAGGGGTCAAAGGTTAACCAAATAAATAAAATAAAGACAGGTTGAAATGAGATGACATACGGCGTACTTTTCGGGCCAGCTGGAAGACAGCGTTTTGGCTTTCGTCTTGCTGGACTGGACTCATCATGTCTTCTTCCACTTCACTCACCTGAATACATAACCACACACGATGCGTGTCAGTCTTAAGCAGTGGCAACTGATCCCTTTATTGTGCTTCGCTGCCAGATTGTGTTTCTTACCTGTCATTTAAAAATGTAGGTCACTTAAAATTTTGTTCGAAAGCAAAGTTTGCGGCTCCCCTTGCGAATTAATAGCTGCTCAAGTGAAGTTCAGTTGTATTCAACTTTAAATTTTTAAATCACGGAAGTTCGCATTTAAAATTGATTTTATTAGGACTGCCGCAAACCGTTATATCGATGGTCGATTAAACATTGACTGTTTTTGCAATTGGTCGGTGAATCAGCTAAATTATGAATCAATTTTATGACTTATATTCCTCTGGTCTTTACATTTTAGCTGCAAATGTGTACTGGAGCTAAAAATGATGCTTTTCAAAGAAAATTGAGGACTTTTTTGTTTGTTTTAATTAAAAAAAAAAAAAAAAAATCAAAATATATGTAATTAAAAATAACTAAAAAGAGAATACATGTAACAAAATTATTAAATTGAATAATTGCGTTATTTAAACATTTTTTTAAAATAATAAAAGTATTTTTTTAAAAATAAATATCTATTTAAAAAGTGAATAAAATTGGTGAGAATTTTAAATAAAATGAAAACAATTAAAAATTTTAAAAAGTGAATATCTATAATTAAATTATTAAATTGAATAATTACATTTAAAGATTGAAAAAATATTTTTTGAACAAATACTTATTTTCTATTTAAAAATGAATAAAATCAGAAAGTAGAATTTTAAATAAAATTAAAAGATATAATTAAGAATAAAATAAGAAAATGTCTGTAATTAACTTATTAAATTGAATAATTAATTATTTAAAGATTTTCATAAATTATTTTTTTCAATAAATACATATTTTCTATTTAAAAAATGAATAAAATCGGAAAATAGAATTTTGGCTAAAATTAAAAGATAATTAAAAATAAAACAAGAGAATATCTATAATTAACTTATTAAATTGAATAATTTCATAATTTAAAGATTTTTTTTATGAACACTTATTTTCTATTTAAAAAAATGAATAAAAATGAAAAAAGCAGATTTAAAATAAAATTGTAATATATGATTTAAATTTTACAAAAAGAGAATATCCTAAATCAAATCGTTAAACTGAATAATTATATAATTTTATTTTTTTTTTAAAATAAAAAGTAATATGAACCTTTTTATATTTATTTTCTATTTCCCTTTTGTTTCTATTTTCCCCATTTATAAAAAATAGGGGAATTGATTTAAAATCAATTAAAAAAATATAGAATCAACATGTATATAAAAGAGAATATCTAAAATTATTAAATTGAGTAATCACATTATTTCAATATTTTTAAGATCGATTTGAATATATATTTTTAAATAAATAAAAAATATGAACTGTTTTATAATTATTTTCTATTTAAAAAATGGGGAAATGACTATTAAAAAAAATTTAGGTCAATAGTAGCTAAACAATAACTTTATTTATATACTTATTTAATAATCAGTTCGTCGATTAATCGCGGCGGCCCTCATTTTACTTCATCGACTGCTATTGACGACTGAAACATGATCATTGACCGAATACCTCATCCGCCGAGTCGTCCACGTACTCCGGATCGAGCGTCTTCATGACTTTGCTCTTATAAAGCCTCCACGTGTGATTCATGGACGGATGCTGCTGTGGTGACGCACGTGCTCGGACTTCACTCGGCTACTTTTTCTTCCTCTTTGGCCGTCATCAAGCGGTCAGCGGCAGCCGAGGGCAGGATCGGACGTGGCGTCAACATCCGAGCGTCGGAAGAGCCTGTGGAGGTGAAGCGTGGCACTACCTGTGAGGAGGGAGGGAAGAGTCACGCTTGAGGACGCCTGCCTGGGTTACCTGGAAACAAGTGTGGATTTCATCATGCATATTTCACACAGTCGGCCTCAGTCCATTGTAAGTCAACATTGGCTCCAGTGACAGTGACTCAAGCAAATACAGTATTTTTAATTAAAAAAAATATATATTAAAAAATTTTTTTATTTAATTTACTGTCTCACAAACGACACATCCTAAAACATTTTTCCCAAGTCTTTGTTTTTCTGACTAACTTATTTTTGGAGTACCGTATTTTCCGCACTATAAGGCGCACCTAAAAGCCTTTAATTTTATCAAAAGCAGCTTATAATTACATGCACGTTATATATGGATAAATATTGGTTAATCATGGCATGACATTCCCTTTAGCCCAGCACCATCTAGTGGATGTATAACGCAACCCCAACCACTACGACAGTATTTTTTTGGACTACAAGCCGCTACTTTTTGCTCGTTGTTTCTACCCTGCGCATTTATAAGGAAGCGGCTTATTTGTGGAGATTTGTTTTTCCTGTTAAAAATGATCAAATTGGATAATTCCATACATTTTAAAAGAATGGATTTCCAAATTTTGCCATGACATAGCTCTCAGCCGCCAAACTAGCACCGATAAAGCTTGCTAGAAGCTCGTCAGATTTACTCAAAAACTCAGGATTTTATAGATCAATATTAGAGATGTCCCGATCACGTTATTTTCAAAGTATCGGAATCGGCAAAAAAATATCGTACATGCCTTTTTTTAACATATATATATATATTTCTTAATTAAATCGTTTTCTAATTGTATTTAACGTTACAGACATAATAGGTTACACTTATCCAGAGTCTTTAGTTTAAGGTTAAGGTAGGGTTACAAAATTTATCGCGTTAACGGCGAGAATTAATATTTTTTACATTTATCACGTTACAATATTTAACGCAATTAACGCATGCGCTGCACGACCCACTCATGCATTGTCGCGTTCAATCTATAGTAGCGCTGTTTTACCCATACAGTAAATAGAGCTAAAAGGCAGCGTTAAATGAGTAGAGTGAATTTTGGCAGCCTTTGGAGCCTTTTTTTAATTGGCTAAAGCCTTACAATCCCTCTCCCAGCGATTAGAAATATCGTGGGAAGCAATGTGGGGAAGAAAGGTAGTAGTTTAACTTTTTCTTAACACCCTATGTTATGTCCCAACGCAGAGAAGATATATCAATTGGTACCACTACGCACAGTCATGGTTACACTTCCCATCATGCATTTGGGCAGAACAGTTAAATGGCTACAGTATCATTTACTGAAAGCTCAACAAATACACTAGATGGCAATATTTAGTCACAATATACAAAGTCACATTTATCCTTTAAGAATTACAAGTCTTTCTATCCGTGGATCCCTCTCACAGAAAGAATGTTAATAATGTAAATGCCATCTTGAGGATTTATTGTCATAATAAACAAATACAGTACTTATGTACTGTATGTTGAATGTATATATTCGTCCGAGTTTTATTCATTTTTTTCTTAATGCATTGCCAAAATGTATATGATCGGGAAAAATTATCGGGAATGATTGGAATTGAATCGGGAGCAAAAAAAAAAGCAATCGGATCGGGAAATATCGGGATCGGCAGATACTCAAACTAAAACGATCGGGATCGGATCGGGATCAAAAAAACATGATCGGAACAACCCTAATCAATATGGCTCCATCTGATACTGTATGCTGCTACAAACGAACCATTTTAAATAGAAGGGCATCCACTATTTGCTACGACAAGAAAATGCGATGCTAGCATTGATTAGCCGTTTTCAACTGGCATTCGGAGGACTTTATTGCCATGGTATGCTACCACATAGCTGCTATATAAGGTTTAGCACTAGCTGTTAATCGTTTTTAAGAGGATTTCATCCACTTCAAGTTTAGAAGGCAAGGTAAATATCGTTGCAAATGTAGTGACCTGTTTTTTAAAGTTTGTTTTTAAGCATTCAGATAACATGTGTTGGTGATGTTGATGTGTTTATCTGGTTTAAAATGTTTGATCTATGAAATATTTCTGGCTAACATCTATGTAAATATCCAATTTTAAGATGAAATTTGGTTGTTGCGGCTTATAATCAGGTGCACTTTATAGTCCAGAAATTACAGTACTACTAATACTGCGCCTTATAATGCGGTGCGCCCTATACAGGTAGTCCCAGGGGTATGACGTACTCGACTTACGCGAATTCGTCTTTACAACACCGGAGTCTCGTCCGCCATTTTGTCTCCCGTCTTTCGTTTTTTTTTTGTTTTGTTTTGTTTTGTTTTTGTCACAATAAACAGTACCTTATTGTACCTCACAGTATCTTATTTTTTACTTTACTTTATCAATATGACGTGTTCTGTCCTCACTAAACGTGGTTATTCAGCTTGACAGACAACAAACAAGGCAATTGTGCTTTTTCAAGCTTTTTACTTCCTTCACTTTTGACAATTTGTAAAGCTGTAACACACATATGAAGACCTTCGTTGAAAACGACACAAATTTAACAATAAAAAACAAATGTTCAAACATCCTTCTAGTCTGATCAATATGTGAATTTCGTAGATTAGACCAATTTGCCTAACAAAAGTCTCCTAGCTTAAATGCTACAAATGCTAACGAATTTACAATTGTCAGAGCAAATCACTCACGCGTAACTCCACAAACTGTAGCTGTAGACAAACATATATTAGCTGAAACAACTTACAGGCTTATGTGGGCCAAACAAGAGCGCAGCTTTCCTTTATCCATGTCAGATGTCTGAGTCTGCTTCTTTGTCATACAAGGCGACAGTCCAGCCAGACCCAACGCTGCCAACCCACCATCATTAAACATAATACTGTACAATACTTTTGGGATTTTTTGAGAAAGAAAACGAGTTTAAATAAGGCGGCAGCAGAGGAATGGCACTATTTCCAATTGTTGTATATAGTTGAATCGTCTCAATATATGAATTTTGATTCTAATAATAATTCTACGTCTCATTTAATTTTAGGTGTCGTATACACTTTAATCTTTAAGAATGGTTAACGATGACGTTAAAAATAACTTTGAGAAGTATTGCTCTGTGGAAGTCAATACTATTACGTTGTGTGTAGCTATATTCGCATCGCCTTGATGTTTAATCCTGAGCTACTGTGAGGATGTTTAAGGTGAACATGAATTATGAATGCACATGCACGCACAAAGAGAAGCTCAGCTTTCTCAATGGAAATGACACCCCCGTTTTACACACGCACACGCTGGCCCAAATCCTTTGTTTTTGTACGTATTTGTTTTGAGCACAACAAACTTTTATAAATATGCAAAAAAATATTACAAGACAAGATTCAACAACAACTGTAAAACTGTCTCGTGATTGACTTCTAGCTCCCCCATCTGACAGCTTTCCGTCATAAAGCCGGAGGACTTTAAAGGGGAAATGTAAACTAAGGTTGACCAACCATGTTTTTGAATAATATCAATGGCTAAACAATTATGGCCAAAGGATAGCAGGGCACGTAAATGGACATCTTTCGTTCGCACGAAGCGAATGAATTTCACGCCATCATCGAGTAGTGTTCTCTGCTGCAAACACTTCGAAGATGCCTGCTTCTTTAACCGGTCTACTTATGATCAAGGATTTGCCAAAAAGTAAGTGTGATTTTTGGGTAGATGACTGATGACTTTGTCAAAGCAGAGCTGCCAACTGTTGTGGAATGTACAGTAGAAGCTAGCGACGTTAGCCGAAAGCCAACTCGTGGCAATAGTCGTGGCATAGTTGTTGTTGTGTTCGCTAGTGTTACGTCCCAAGGACGGCTCGCGAAGGGCGTAACATAAATTGAGCCACACAATTTCACAAGTGGCACAAAATTTACACAACAAACTCGCACTGAATATGGTAAATGGTCTTATACTTGTATAGCGCTTTTCCACCTTTCAAGGCAATATGTACAAAATGTAGATGAAGCACGCCTTCAGGGTAAGTCCAGGCCAAAACAACAAACATAAGGAATCTACACTTGAACCCCAACCGCTAACTAAACCCTGATCATGAAAAAGAACGACGAAAAGATAGCCACTAACCTAGCTTCTTACGCTAAAAAAAACCAGGAGAAAACGGGTTGAACAGAAATGGCGACTTACCCCTTCTTGCTTCAGTGCTCTTATTTACAGTGGTGAACAAAAACGATCCAATAACGAATAAACACAAAAGACCTCACCAAAAAAGCGGGAGTGTATCAGACTAGCGATCAAATGCAAACGAGCGTGAATGGCGAGCTAACAGCTGGCGAGGAGGACCGCGGCAGAATGCTGTCAAATGTGAACGTTGACAGCTCAAGTCCCGCAGTGAATCATGGGAAATGTAGTCTCAGGACAACACTGAAGTGGTGCTTTGTAATCTGTTCGCTTGTGTGAAAAAACTACATTTCCTCACGCCATTAGACGCCACTTCCTGCCGATAGCCCCATGAAGTAGTAGTAGCTGGTAGTACGAGGCGAGGCGGAGATGAGCGACAAGCAAAACTTCGTAGTCGAATGTGGCGGCAGTCCGCGATTATTTTGTTTTCTTATTGTTGCCACAATAAAGTGGAGAAAGCCATCAACGACTCATCTCCTTCTTTCCCCCCAACGTTTCTATATTATTATTTTATATGCACGAGAGCTGCAGGATCTGCCAAAATGAACATGCAGTCTGATTATTATTTTTTTAAACAATGTCATCAGAAAGACAAAAACATAAAATTTTGTGCAAATGCCTGCATCTTCAAATCATGAAAATAATAACAGCCTATATCTTACCAATCTTGTAATCTCGATGGGTCTTGTCTCCATTCCATGTCAGGTAATCTAGGCACATTGTTTGCATCCTGATTAGCGTCTGGCTAATACATGTTAGGTCCAACATAAAATTCCAAGCTCCTCTTCTTCCTCCAACTCTTCAAAAACTTGGATCTCCTCCCTTGCGCTAGATCTATCGCTTATATCGCTGTTTGAATCATTGTTTGAAGGGCTTTGTATGGCGGCCGTATGGAGCGCTGCCATCGATGTTCTTGGTGTGACGTATCACTTCCGGGTTCGTCCCCTTTCAGGCTCGAACTTCGGAAACGCGATTATTTTGTCAAATATACAACATATAAATTATTTTTTTCATGCTTTATTTGTTGGACAATGTTTAATTACTTTAATTGTGACCCTATTTGGCATGTTATGAAATTACTTCACATTACAGCTTTAACCCTTGGGTGTACTGATCCTTTTGTGTTGAGTTGTTAAACCTACAATACATAAACAAGGCCTTTTCTTTCCCAAACAAATTTATTATGAGCAGACATTATACATCAATAATCATAACAGAATATGCTAAGTGGGAAATTAACACAGCTCTCATAAAAATCAAGATTGAAAATGATTGACATTCAATAACCGTTAGCAAAATCTAGGTTGAGTTTGTCAAATTGATTCAAACAAGAAGTCTGTTTTCAAAAAAAGTTAACAAATCATCTGAAAATATAGATAAATCGTAATTCCCAAAGATGTTAATCATGAAATCAACTTACAGTCGCTACCTTTTGTTTTTGGCTTACATAGTACGTATGGTTGAACGCAAGGGCGTAGCTTTGGCCTCAACATTGGTAGGGACGATATAACAGCAGCTTCATACTCGGGTTTTGCGGGTTAGCAAATTCACAGTTTAATGTTATGCTAACTCTGATGCAGGTCGGACTTTCAGTAGCAAAAATAGTGGTGTGTTTCCCACCTTTACAACATTGGCATCTTTTTTAATTACTTACTATGGCTGTTGCTGGCCGAAAAAAAACTTCAATTTTGTCCAAATGTAATTGTGCAGGGTCTGTGTGAGTTTGAGCGTGCGTGTGTGTCGGAGGTGGGTTAAGTCATCAGCCAATCAAATATGCGTTTGAGGGGCAGGGGGAAAATGGACTGGCACATTCAGCAAGTGAAAAGGGGTAAAAGTTTTAACATAATAAAAATAATTCACTTAATAATGGTAGGGTCAATTCTATACATACAAATATGGAAAGACAGTCTAAATTACCTATATAACTGAACTCATTATATATTGTATATAAGGTTGCTTAAAAGTTGGTGGTGACAATTTGAGCATCCTGAAAAGTTGGTAGAGTTATGTCCCTACCGTCCCTATGCAAACCGCCCTTAGTTGAACGTTACTACTGGTATCTTTAGCTATTGCTAGGGTTAGCAGAAATTCTTGTTTTTTTGGGGGTTATTTTTTTGTCTACAGTCAAATTTGTGATGGTAGGAAAATGTGCTGTCATCTAGTGGTCGACTGTAAAATGACAATCACAATAACCTGGAGTCTGAGCAAAATTAGCTAAATGGCCTCTTTGAAAACAACCGATTAATATTAATTTTTTCTGTAAATTATTGTTGGAATGGAAAGATAAGACACAAGACGGATATATACATTCAACATACTGGACATAAGTACTGTATTTGTTTATTATAACAAAACATCAACAAGATGGCATTAACATTATTAACATTCCGTTAAAGCGATCCATGGATAGAAGGACTTGTAGTTCTTAAAAGATAAATGTTATTACAAGTTATAGAAATTTTATATTTTAAAAAAATTATATTATTGTTTTCGTTTTAATAAAATTTGTAAAATTTTCAAGCAAAAATAAACTAGTAGCTCGCTATTGTTGATGTCAATAATTACACAATGCTCATGGTGCTGAAACCCATAAAATCAGTCGCACCCAAGTGCCAGCAGAGGGTGACAAAACACCAAAAAACACAAGTAACAAATAGACATGACACTGTGCTGTCATTTTAATCTCTTTGAGCGGGGCATGTGCATTAAATGTGTCAAATATTTTAACGTGATTAATTTTAAAAATTAATTAACGCCTGTTAACGCGATAATTTTGACAGCCCAAGTTATTATAGATTAATATTTCATTAATACCACTGTACATTCAAAATAAAATAGTTCTAAATACTACATTTCAATCAATACAATCCAGACTGCGATCATGAACGAAAACCGTCCCAGTTCCATTGGATTGGACATCTATTGTTATCAATGGAAATCCATGATTCAATATCGATTATGCATTAATACGGCAATAGATTTAATGTAAGTGTGCTAATTACTACTTTTGAATTCATTATTATACAGATTCATTGCAATTAATCTCATGCAATTCATCGCGATTAAAATGAATAACCATTGCCCAGTTGTAGTAATAATGATTAGGGTACTGATTTAAATATCAATGCATAACACTTAAATGATCCCTTCTACAACATTTCGAGAAAATTATCAATACTCAGAGTTATACTAGTATATTCTAATCAAAGTACTACACTGAAGCCATTTTCAATGCTGTGGGGTTTGAGGGCTCTACATGACAGGATAGCAGGCAAAACTGGCGATCCCGCACTGGTTGTTTTTGTTGCGGACCATC
The DNA here is from genome assembly GCF_030265065.1 of Corythoichthys intestinalis. Classification (NCBI taxonomy): domain Eukaryota; kingdom Metazoa; phylum Chordata; class Actinopteri; order Syngnathiformes; family Syngnathidae; genus Corythoichthys; species Corythoichthys intestinalis. Next base: position 1,970,210 of record NC_080398.1, read on the forward strand.
CGGATGTAGCCTTTTTCTCCATATGAAAGACCCCAGCTGAAGCAGAGAGACCCTCATTAGCATTTAGTTAGATGATTTACCAAATAAAATGTTTGAGAATTGAGAACCTGTTCTTGACCAGCCAGTATTGCTTTCCATTTAGGGTTCCGTAGCCCACCACTAACATGGCGTGGTTCACTCTCTGAGAGCAAGATGCGTCGTCATACACTCCTGGATGAAAACAGAAGCTTAAAATACCGCAAAAAGTATCCTACAGTGTTGCTCAAAAGTTTGTGAACCCCCTCAACATTTTGGAATTTTCTATTATTTCAACCTGATTTCCTAATCAATCAATTCAGTAGTTTTTTTTTTGTTTTTTTAACAGTTGTGTTGTCGAGACTAAATTAAAAAGAGTTTTCATCAACTGATGTAGGTGCAAAATTGAACTGTTTGGTCACAACCAAAACCGCCATGTCTGGCGAAAAGTCAACACTGCATACCACCAAAAGAACCTTCTCCCAACAGTGAAGCATGGAGGTGGGAATGTCAAGATCTGGGCTTGCTTTTCATCCTCAGGACCTGGACAACTCCACATAGTCCAGGGAATCATGAATTCTGAGGAATATTGTCAAATCCTAGAACATAACCTGACGCCATCTGTTTTGAAGTTAAAGCTTGGCAGAAGGTGGATCATGCAACATGATAATGATCCAAAGCATTCCAGCAATACAACCAAGGAATGGCTGAAAAAGAAGAAGATTCGTGTTCTGGACTGGCCCAGTCAAAGTCCTGACCTAAATCCCATTGAAATGCTGTGGCGGGACCTGAAGCGAGCAGTTCATGCCAGACGCCCATCAAACCTCTCTCAACTGACTGCGTTCTGCAAGGAAGAATGGGCAAAAATCCCCCAAAGTAGATGTGAGAGGCTGATTAGTCACTACAGAAACCGTTTGGTTGAGGTAATCTCTGCAAAAGGAGGCGCAATATCCTATTAACTGAAGGGGTTCACATACTTTTGCACACATGATATCTGAGTTTTTCTTAAATCAACCACTTTTGTTAAATAAAGAATGACAATATAACTATTTCTTTTGTTTCAGTCCATTATTTGGAATGTCAGTATTGTGGATTTGGGTATAACTTAACATTTAATAAGGTTATTTTAGTTTTTTTTACAAAAAATCTGACCATCGCTGTGGGGTTCACAAACTTTCGAGCAGCACTGTATAGTATCCTGTTAAAATTATTGTGCTCACAGTTAACATTTATGCTTTCCTTATTATAATAAGTCACCACCGACTCACCAGATAGGATAACTTCTGTCTAGTCAGCCTTTCCTTTGTTCTAGGCCATGTGGGCCCCATGCAGGGCTGGCCCAGCCTATACGCAGACTATGCAGCTGCTTAGGGCCCCTGACCAGTAGGGGGCCCCCAATCTGGCAATTGTTTAATTTATATTCTATTTTGTTTACTACAGTTTGCATTATTTGACTTTTGTGAGTTTTGATACTTGATTACTAGCTTAAAAAATTATAAGTTCTTCCTTAACTTCTTTCTTTCCTCTTTTAGAAAAAGGTTTGGCGCTATCTACTGTAAGTACTTACAACCATTTGGGGTGAGAAGTTTGAAGTATGCAGTGCAACACAATCTGATTAATTTACAAAATATGGACTTATGGCTTGGATTGCATGTATGGGTTTCACAGTACACTGTGAGGAAATGGTGGGCCAAAAATATGGGCCTCTTTGCATTATTTTGCTTAGGGTCTCCAAATGGCCTGGACTGGCCCTGCCCCCATGTAGTACATTAGTTTAATCAGTTTCGCTACTTCAACACAAATGAGTATTTCATGTTTGTTTTATCTAATTTCAGACTACAGTTAATAGAATATATACTTTGCACAAATAACTCATTCACTGCCATAAGCAGTGCTAGAAGTTAAATCCGTTTGGACTGGGAGATGGTGAATGTACATTCCCTAGCAAAGCTCCAATTTTGAAACATCTCTCAACAGTGGTACCTCAAGATACGAAAATAATTTGTTCCGGAGTGCCTTTCATATCATATTTTGTTTCCATGTATGAAAATCACCAAATTTGTTCCAAGCTCCACTTAAACACCACATTAAATGTGCTGTCATGTCCTCTGATTGCCTGTCTCAGTCGATCTACAGATGTTATTGTATGACTACTTGAGCTAATAGCAAACATGGAGTGCTAAAAGACGAGCTAACTTCAGCAGCTATTGCATTTAGACAATCTACAGATGTTATTGCATGACTACTTGCGCTCACAGCAAACACGGAGTGCTAAAAGAAGAGCTAGCTTCGGCAGCCATTGCTTGCTAACTAGTTCATCTCGCTGTTTGTGCCTTGAAAAAGCATCCCTTGCCAGTTATATTCTTTTATGTCATATACATGTGCATTGTGTAGCACACATATTTTGTTCGTTTACATTTATAATCAAACTTTGTGAAGGAAAACAGTTTTTTTGTTAACATGCTAATCAATAATCGTACACATGTCTGCTTCTATTGTTTTAGTACATTATAAAATGAAGGTATTAAAACAAGTGTAACCAAAATAAAATACATCTAAAATATGAGCGCTTCAGAAAGGATTTTAGTGGGCAGACAAAAGAGCATTGTATGCAAAAAAAATGAGTGATTAAACTGCTGACCAAAAGTATTGACACCCCTGATAATGCTCAATTTCTCCCAGAAAATGAGTGAAACTACAAATGCTTTGGTAGTAATACCTTCATTGATTTTGCTTGCAATGAAAAACACAAAAGAGACTGTGAAAATTTTTTAATCATTATCTTTTTACACAAAACTCCAAAAATGGGATGGACAAAAGTATTGGCACCCTCAGCCTAATACTTGGTAGCACAACCTTTAGACAAAATAACTGCGAACAACCGCTTCCGGTATCCATCAACGAGTTTCTTACAATCCTCAGCTGGAATTTTGGACCATTCTTCTTTGGCCAACTGCTCCAGGTCTCTGAGATTTGAAGGGTGCCTTCTCCAAACTGCCATTTTCAGATCTCTCCACAGGCGTTCTATGGGATTCAGGTCTGGACTCATTGCTGGCCACTTTAGAAGTCTCCAGTGCTTTCTCTCAAACTATTTCCTTGTGCTTTTTGAAGTGTGTTTTGGGTAATTGCCCTGCTGGAAGACCCATGACTTCTGAAAGAGACCCAGCTTTCTTACACTGGACCCTACATTATGCTGCAAAATTTGTTGGTAGTCTTCAGACTTCATAATGCCATGCACACGGTCAAGCAGTCCAGTGCCAGAGGCAGCAAAGCTACCCCAAAACATCAGGGAACCTCCGCCATGTTTGACTGTGGGGACCGTGTTCTTTTCTTTGAAGGCCTCGTTTTTTTTCTCATGTAAACTCAATGTTTATGCTTTTGTCCCATCTGACCATACAGTAGAACATTCTTCCAGAAACTTTTTGGCTTTCTCCGGGAAGTTTTAGCAAACTCCAGCCTGGCTTTTTTATGTCTGTGGGCAGAAGTGGGGTCTTACTAAGTATCCTTCCAAAGAGTCCCTTTTCATTCAGACACCGACGGATAGTATGGGTTGACACTGTTGTACCCTTGGACTGCAAGACAACTTGAACTTGTTTGGATGTTAGTTGAGGTTCTTTATTCACCATCCGCACAATCTTTCATTGAAATCTCTCGTCAATTTTTCTTTTCCGTCCACATCTAGGGAGCTTAGCCACATTGCCATGCGCTTTACACTTATTGATGACACTGCGCACAGAAGACACAGGAACATTCAGGTCTTTGTAGATGGACTTGTAGCCTTGAGATTGCCCATGCTTCCTCACAATTTTGCTTCTCAAGTCCTTCAAGGCTTTTTTGGTCTTCTTTCTTTTCTCCATGCTCAATGTGGTACACACAAGGACACAGGACAGAGGTTGAGTCAAATTTATTCCATTTTAACTGGCTGCAAGTGTGATTTAGTTATTGCCACCACCTGTTATGTGCCACAGCTAAGTAACAGGTGCTGTTAATTACACAAATTAGAGAAGCATCACAATTTTTCAAAGGGTGTATGTGATAAGAAAAGGCCAGTATGCTAACAGTTGACGAACCACGTCACACCGTAACCCAGTGGTTCTTAACCTTGCTAAAGGTACCGAACCCCCTGAGTTTCACACGCGCATTAACCAAACGCCTAGGAATTAGAAAAATCTTTTTCTTTTTTTTCAAATTCAAAATCGATAAATCTAAGCTAGCAAGGTAAAACCCAAGTGAATTTTCATTCAATCTTCTTCTCATTTAGACAAATTGTTTTTAAACAGGCCAAAATGTATGTTTTTATCTTTATGCATCATCAGACCACTAAACCAACACTGGCCCAATGCACATTTCTTGAATTTTTCATTCAAATTTAGAGGAATATATTTTATATTGTTCAACATTATACCTGCTTGGTTGCATTAACCTTGACTGTGCAGTTTCTGTCATGTTTACATCTCAAATGTAATGAAAAACCTTGCACAAAATGATCACCAAATTTGTACACAGTCATGTTAAAAATAAATAAATAAATAAACATGAATCTTCTCGGAAATCCAATAAACAATGTGAATTTACAACAAATAATTTAGCCTAACATACTATTTTCATGTCGTAAAATGTGACCTAAATGTTTTTTTCATGTAAATACAGTACACGTTACCCATAGGTCTGTTGCACTTTTTAAAATTCAACCTTCCACTGAGCTAACCAGTTTCTTCTCCCATCAGATAGAGGACTAGTAGTTGAAAGAATTGGAATAAAACATGTAAATTGGGGACTAAACAGTCTAAAACCTGGTCTAAAACACCACTTTACCTAGATTTCAGTGTCCAAAAATAGGCCCCGGCATGTCTTAACCTTCACCGAACCCCTTAGACCAGGGGTGGGCAAACCGGTCTTCGAGGGCCGCAGTGGGTCCTGGTCTTTGTTCCAACTGACCCAGCACAGGTAGTTTAACCAATGCGGTTTCAGCAGAAATGAGAAGCACCTGACTGCAATCGACTGATTGCACTTGTAAAACAGCAGATTGGTGAAAAGGTGTCCTCTTAATGGGTTACAACAAAAACCCGCACCCACTGCGGCCCTTTGTGGAATTAATTGCCCACCCCTGCCTTAGACTGACTCACTGAACCCCTGGGATTCGATCGAACCCAGGTTAAGAACCATTTCCCTAGCCGTATGATAACTGATGGTAGGGATGTCCTGATCCAGGTTTTTGCACTTCCGATCAGATACCGATATTGTTTTGCACTTCCGATCCGATACAGATCCTGGCCGATACCGACCTATCTGAGCATGTGTGAAAGTTTAACGTTATTTAGCCTCCTTACTTAGTTGTCAGACTCATGTTGAAAAAGGTTTTAGTACGCTTGATAACAACTAGCCAGCTGAATTAGGTGAGTTTGAATAACACACAACGGTTGGTAACAAGGAAGTGACCTGTTTATTCAGTGACAAACACAAAACATTATAAATGGCATAGTCAGTCAGTAAAACGTGCAAATAATATTGTAAACTGTCTTAAAAAAGCAAAACACATCAACAACCTCAGCGGAAAATCCCACAAATCCCCCAAGCTATTAGATGCTTTTAATGTTTCGTGCATTAGTTACAAAAATTGTATAAAAAGCCTCTCAGGTTTAAATAAATCACTATTTCAGTATCAAGTTAACATTTTAAAACCGTAAATAAAATACTCAAGTCCCCATTGTGTATCAGCAGCTTTAAACTACATTCAATTCATTTAATTTTGCGAATCAACTGTTAAAGTTGTTAAAATTGCTCCCGTTATTCCATAATTTCCCTTCTGTATACTTTCGACATGTGAAAGTTTTAAAACTGTTTTGAAGATAGATTCAAGTCAAGATGTTTCCTATTTAGGAGTATTTTAGATAAAAAGTTAATTAGGTTCGCTTGGAAGGTTCACAACAGCCTACTAGGGAAGTCTTCAGCTTTAAGATGGCGGCTGTTTTCTAACGCATCTGGTTTTCAATACTTCAATGTTGCTAACGCAGTCGAGTCTGTCGTTTAGCATCTAGTTCTATATACATATGATATCTCCAGTAAAAGTTTTTACTAATTATTAAGGCGTCGTTCACTAGCTGTCTAGCTTTGGAAAAAGTAGACGCTTGGGAGTGAGGACAGCATAGACGGATTTAAATGACAGTAGAGTGAAATGCCCACTACAGTCCTCATGTACCGTATGTTGAATGTATATATATCCATCTTGTGTCTTATCTTTCCAGTCCAACAATTTATTTTACAGAATATATATATAATTTACAGAAAAATATGGCATATTTTATAGATGGTTTGAATTGCGATTAATTGCGATTAATTACGATTAATTAATTTTTAAGATGTAATTAACTCGATTAAAAATTTTAATCGTTTGACAGCCCTAATTAAAACTTCTTACAGCTTTACCACTACGCTTGACTTTATTGTGGCATATGTTGCACTCTGCCTCTTCGTCTTTGTCGTCCTTTAAGGTGAAATGATCCCACACAGCTGACATTTTTACCGATAAAGTCTCTCTGTAAATTGGGTGACGGTAATGTAAATGTAGTGTGTTGAAGGTGTGCCGTAAAATGCGGACCGGATTTTAGGGAAACCGAAGCAAAAACTGGAATGGATTATGTAAATCGGTGCGCTGGAAAACCCGGACCGGATTTAAAAAAAAAGACTGGATCGGAAATCTGGAATGGAATTTTTCCGTGATCCGATCCGATGCGCATTTTTTTGCCCATATCGGCGTCCGATCCGATCCGAATATCGGATCGGGACATCTCTAATTGATGGACACTAGACTACACTAGAAGATGTCGTGCGCCCAATCAGCCAGGCCGCCCACTCCCGGCTGACGCTGACAGAAGAAAAACAGCCTCACCCCGACAATAGTGACCACAAATTTTTTTGCCAAATCCAAGACTGATGCCACCCCTGAACAACACCCCGACAGCCTCTCAGATCCATCTCCCCGCCTCCCAGAACCTTCAAAAAGACTTAACATTTCTGTCAGAGGCCATTAGTTCTCTGTATGGGAATACTGATAGAATGGGACCCTGGGCCCAGTTTTTCTCACTGTTCCCTGCAGTTTTTCGTTGTTTGGTTCTTGGTAACTTGCTAACTGACTGAATAAATTGTCTACCTTCTGGAAAGTTAAGAGTTTTTCGTCAGATTATCAAAGTTTGTGTTCTTGGAGTCAGTGGATAAGAGGTCAATTGCTAAGAGTTGTTACATACTTGCATAGCTGTGAGCTGGAATTATCTATTACATTTAGGGCTGTCAAAATGATCACGTTAACGGGCAGTAATTAATTTTTTAAATGAATCACATTAAAATACTTGACGCAATTAACACACATGCCCCGCTCACACAGATTTAAATAACAGTACAGTTAAATGCCCTCTTGTTAATTGTGTTTTGTGGAGTTTTGCCGCCCTCTGCTGGCACTTGGGTGCGACTGATTTTATAGGCTTCAGCACCCATGAGCATTGTGTAAGTAATTATTGACATCAACAATGGCGGGCTACTAGTTTATTTTTTGATTGAAAATTTTACAAATTTTATTAGAACGAAAACATTAAGAGGGGTTTTAATATAAAATTTCTATAGCTTGTACTAACATTTATCTTTTAAGAACTACAAGTCTTTCTATCCATGGATCGCTTTAACAGAATGTTTATAATGTTAATGCCGTCTTGTTGATTTATTGTTATAATAAACAAATACAGTCCTTCTGTACCGCATGTTGAATATATATATCTATCTTGTGTCTTATCTTTCCATTCCAACAATAATTTACAGAAAAATATGGCATACTTTACAGATGGTTTGAATTGTGATTAATTGCAATTAATTACAATGAATTAATTTTTAAGCTGTAATTAACTCCATTAAAAAAATGTAATGGTTTGACAGCCCTAATTACGTTACAAATGATGAATCAAAAAACTTCGTGAAATGAATTTTTCGCGTACTGAAGTTGCCCTATCTTGAGGTACCACTGTATGTAACTCAACATTTTGCAAGTAAGCCAACGTACCGCTGCTGTAGAACGCGAAGCTGGGCTTGGAGGCGTCGATGCCGACCGAGACGGGTCCCACCAGGGCGATCGCTCGCTTGAGGGCGCCCTCGTCGCCCTGCGCCACAGAGCGGTAGCTTGAGCAGTTGGCGGCGCGATGGGCAGCATTGTAGAGGCATGGTCCAGCCTACAAAATATCATTTAAAAAAAATGTTAGTATTCTGCTCAATATAGTAGAATTGCACATGGAACATGTTCCCAACAATAACATAGTCGAGGGATTCTACTGTACTCACGCGTCCCGTGTACGGGTAAGATTTTTCAGACTCGATACCGCCATTGTCGATCACGTAGCGGAAGGCTCCGTCGAGAAAACCGCCGTAGCATCCGCGGTTGCCGTACTTGCCCGAACAGTCCACCAGATTCTGGGGGCTGAGATCCACAAGGCGGCCCGTGGTCCGGGCTAGCTGGCCCTCAAGAGCTCCCGCCGCACTGAAGGCCCAGCAAGAACCACAGGAGCCCTGTGCGAACACCAAAGTCAAGACGACATCTCCAACTGTTGAATAGAGTTTCTCCAGGTCTTCTCTTAACCTGAAATTTCACGCTTGTCACGTATCCCTGATCCCTCCAGTCGATTGACTCTGGAATGTCCGCCATTTGGCCGCCCGACCAATCAGAGGACAGCTTGTGGAAGTCGGTGGGATGAGTTAAGTTAGCGAAAGACTGACGGATTTCTTCTGGCGTCTAAACAAAAGATGAATTTGTCAGAAATGCTGGAAAACGGCGTAGTCCAATCAAATTGCGCCTCACCAGATCTCCCAGAACGTTCATGCTGAGTTGATAGCTGTGGAGGCCCATGGAAGCTTCTAAATTGTGCAGCGTGATGAGCATCAGGTTCTTTTCCCACAATCCTCGCCGGTGAAGGTCTTCCAGCTAGATGTAAAGATGTCACGCGTCACACCTAGGTGACAAAATACTTCAAAAACCACAACTAACCTGGCTGCTGTACCACTTCTTGTGAGTCTTCTTCCACATCGTCCAATGCTTGTCCAGATCAATGTCCAAAGTGGCAGCCGCCAAGGCCAGCGAGACGAGCAGCAAGCTCGTTAGAGTCAACCCTGCGAACGAGATTCCGAAGGTCAAACTGCTGCAAAGTGCCACATTTTGGGCTGAAAGCCATGGACTAGGGCTGCAGCTATCGAAAATTTTAGTAGTTGATTAATCGATGGACTACTTAGTTGGAATAATCGAGTAATCGGATAAGGAACATGAAAAATTGAGCCTGAGCCTCAAACGGTATCACGTTTTTTTTAAAATGAGGATCTACGTACAAAAAAAGAACAACTGGCTAACTTACATAGAAAAACTCCGCTAGCTTAAATGCTAAAAAAATGCTAAAGTGGTTCAGACACATATTCCCACAAAAAAACGACTAAATATACCTATAAACTCAATTAAGAATGCATAAAAAAACAAAGCTCAAATAAAAACCTAACTTACGTTGGTCTTAACAGGGAGCAGTTGGATTCAGCCATGTGAAAAGCAGCAGACCGGAGGGTAGTGTATCCACCCTCATCAATAAAAGTAATTGCAAACACTTTCAAAATAAACCATTAAAACACCACTTTAATCAAACGAATACTCGAAGCAACAAAATTTAATTCAACATTTATTTTTTTGTAATCGAATACTCGAGTTAATCGATTAATCGTTGCAGCGCTAATTGACATTGATAGTATCGGTACCGATACTGTACAAAAAATGACGTTATTGTTTTTGGGAAGTAGGGCTGCAGCTATCGATTATTTTAGTAGTCGATTAATCCGTTAACTAGCTAGCTCAAATAATCAAGTAATCGACACAGGAACATTTAATGTGTTGCAGGATAAATTTTAGGAGATGTAAAAAAAAGTCTTGCTAAAATTGCACTTTCAAAAGAGCGTTACAGTGATCCCTCGTTTTTCGCGGTTAATGCATAGGCAGAGTTTGACTTTTGGGGTAGGGGGGGCACAACATGTTGATGACCACGAAACGCAGTGCCAGCAATAAAAATAACTTACAAGAATATTTATAATTACAAGTTGACAACGAGCGTTTTTTGTTTCCCATTATTCTTGAGGGGAATTCTAAATCAGGTTGCGTAGGCAATAGTTTTCGCCAAGATCGTCACCCACTGAATATGGTACGCCCACCGGTGTCGTGCTAATGTAGTTATCCCAGTCAAAAATTGTATCCCCTGGGCCGAGCCATATGGAGGTAGATTTGTGTCTTTATTATTCAATAAAAAAAAGTCGCTTCCCAAAAAAAAAAAAAAGTTGCCTCAATCAAAATACATATTTTCAGCCAAATAAAGAAAAGTCGCTTCAATAAAAAAAAAAAAAAAATGTGTTTGAATGCAAAAATAAATTTGAAACTCAAAAAAATGCATGTGAAAGCTTTTTTTGATTGAAACTACTTTTTTGATTGAAGTAACATTTAAAGATGCACGATAATATCGGTTACCGATAATTATCGGCCGAAAATGGCAATTATGACGTCACACAGATAATCCAGATTTTGAAAAAAATCAACCGATAATGCAATCCGATAATTATATCTTGATTTAGCCTCCAAATGTGCGCATCCGAAGCAGTTTTGTCCACTTCTCCACTAACGCCTCCTCAACCCCTCCTCTCTCTGAAGCTCCTGATGGAGGAGGGGTTGAGGAGTATGGCGTCATAGATGAGGCGGCGTCACACTACAGGGTTGAGGTGATATCATGGCACCTCTGTTACTAGCGTGGGTTGATTTTTTTTCCGAGTCTGAAACAAACGACGCTCTCGCCATCTGCAAACATGCATTGCAGATGTTCCACGAGGCGGAAAGAAAGCATCCTCATTCAAGACCACTAACCCGATCAGCCATTTAAAACTGCATCACAAAGATTTTTGGAACGAATACGAGACTGCTGCTAGCGCTAATGCTAAAGCTAAACACACATAAAATAAGCTAAACTACGGGGCATGTGACTTTTAATAGAATTATCTGCTTGACATTATCAGTTATCGGTTGGAACGAGGAGGTAATTATCAGTATCGGTTGAAAAATGCATTATCGTGCATCACTAGTAATGTTGATTTGTGTTTGGGCCACATTGTAGCTAGGATATTTTTGTCTTTATTATTTTAGTATTTGCTTCAAAAAATATATATTTTCAAAAAGAAAAATCACTTCAATCAAAAAAAGAAAAATTTCAATCATAGAAAAAGTTGTTGAATGCGAAAATATCTGAGATAAAAAAAATTTGCATTTAAACACTTAATTTTTCATTGAAAAAGTTTTCTTTCATTGAAACGATCCATTTTGTGTTCGGGCCATATTATGGGTAGGACATTTGTGTCTAAATCATTCAATCCCAAAAAAAGTTCAATCAAAACAATATTTTCAAGAAAAAAAATCATTTGAAAAATAAAATTGCCCTCCCCTATTTTTTTTTTTTTTTTTTGAAAATTATATGCAAGGCAAATGATCATCTAAGTTACTAGTCATATTATCTGTTTGAAAAATAATTTTGACCCATTATAAAAAAAAATTTCTTGTTCATTTCATTCATTTTTGTTGCAGTTTTATTGCTTTGCAACTTTTATACATAAAGCAAAGTCAATTACATACAATGACACTTTTCGGCCACCAGGGGGGCCTGGCCCCCCCTTAAAATCCGCTTATGGGTTAATGGGGACCTGATCCCGCGCAATAAGTGAAAAACCTCAAAGTACCCCCCCCCCAAAAAAAAAAAAAAAAAAAAAAAAATATATATATATATATATATATATATATATATGTATTTTGTGTGTGTGTATGTGTGTGTGTGTGTTCAATGTATTTATTCAGATTTAGCATTGGAAAGATATATATATTCCCACCAAAGTATATATATATAAAAAAAACCTTATTTATGCATATATATGTAAATTAGGGCTGTCAAACGATTAAAATTTTTGAGTTAATTACAGCTTAAAAATTAATTAATCGTAATTAATCGCAATTAATCGCAATTCAAACCATCTATAAAATATGCCATATTTTTCTGTAAATTATTGTTGGAATGGAAAGATAAGACACAAGATGGATATATACATTCAACATACGGTACATAAGGACTATTTGTTGATTGTAACAATAAATCAACAAGATGGCATTAACATTATTAACATCCTGTTAAAGCGATCCATGGATAGAAAGACTTGTAGTTCTTAATAGAAAAATGTTGTACAAGTTAGAGAAATTTCATATTAAAACCCCTCTTAATGTTTTCGTTTTAATAAAATTTGTAAAATTTTCAATCAAAAAATAAACTAGTAGCCCGCCATCGTTGATGTCAATAATTACTTACTCAATGCTCATGGATGCCTATAAAATCAGTCGCACCCAAGCGCCAGCAGAGGGCGGCAAAACTCCATAAAACATAACAAGTGAGCGTTTCAATGTGTACTGTCATTTAAAACTCTCTGAGCCGGGCATCTGCGTTAATTGCGTCAAATATTTTAACGTGATTAATTTAAAAAATTAATTAACACCCGTTAACGCGATAATTTTGACAGCCCTAATGTAAATATATGGTTTTTAAGCACTTCAAATGTAAAAACTATGAAAACTTTTAAACATGTTACTGTCCCACCGAATTACGGTTAAACAGGAATAAAGCAGAAAAATGCTTGGCTTTATTAAATACTTCATTGAGTGAGTCCACTCAAATTCAGAGCTGCTCACTACACACAATAAGTTACAATAAGCCACAGCAACAAGTTAAATGATGATTGACGCATGCGGCACTTGAAACCTAGACGTCTGGCAACATCAAACATCAACGTCTATCAATCATTGTTAACTTTAATAAGCAACTCCAGTGGACTCACTGCCTGACCAATAACGAGCGGGGAGAGGGAGGGAGGAAGAGACTACGCGATCGGCTTGGGACAGCTCATCTGCTTTTATTTTTTAATTGAAAAAAAATCCTCGATGGACTGAGGGCGCAAAGTTTGATGCTCGAAGTAGTGAGGGATCACTGTATAGACTTTTAAAATTATACTTTGGGGGAAAAAAGAGAGAAAAAAACATCTTATACAGTGGGGAGAACAAGTATTTGATACATTGGCAGTGTATCAAATACTTGTTCTCCCCACTGTATGTATCTCTTTTCAATGATAAACCTGAATAAATACAATGAATAATTAAAAAAAAAAAAAAAAAAAAAATTAAAATGGGGTGGGGGGCGCTACTTCGCGGCGGTTTCTGGTCCCCATTAACCGTAAACAATGAGGCGTCACCTGTAAACCTGACTAGTTCACATGGCTATACCAATTTAGATTGCACTTGTACTGATTTTAGTTGTACATACCTTTTTTTTAAATATAGGGGTTATTTATTAATATACTTTTTGACTGTATCCCTGAATTTCCCCTATGGTGAATCAATAAAGAATTATCTTATCTTAGCTCAGAGATAGGAGGCAGTGCGTTGATGTACTTGGTATTACGAAAAGGATTAAATGGTAAATGGAGTTACACCTTTATTGCACCTTACCTTTCCATTTTTTCAGGCAGTCAACAAGATTTGACGTTATATCCTCATTTACCTACTAATGACGCAGCAACGTGGAGTTCACCAGGGCAGGGAATCAGTCCCACAAAGTTGTTGAACAATTTTGACAACATAAAAGTTGAACAACGACTTTACCGCTGAGCCACTCATTTTTAAAAAATGTATTACTCGTATTATGTTTACTACATTTTTCAATGGCCCAGCTTTTAGTCCCGCTCTGAAGGCACTGAAAGGACCCTCCATAGGTCAAAATAGACAGGACCTCTACCGTCGTCAGTGGGACCCAATGATTAGGGAATAACATAAAAGCCGTTAGAAAGAGAAGGAAGGTTGTTGATGTTTCCTTAGTTTCAGTGTTTAAGTATTAATATGAAAAAGTCACCGCGTGGTTAATGTAAAAACAGCTCATTTTTAAAGCAACTCTAGTTTGTCAACGGCAGTTATTCATCATCACGACAAAAATGAAAGTAAATTTGGGTCATTTCCTGCATTGAGGACTTTGGAATGACGTAAAAAATTTTTGGAAAGTTAACACATTTCAACTAAAATGACAAAACTGTCCTCTCCACAAATTTCTTTTAACGATATAATGCTTTTAAAACAGAATGATAATGTAAAGTTGTTCAAACTTGCCTGCATGAAACATCTGAGAGGTTGTGTAGGTGTTTTCCTGATTCTTCAAGACGGTGTTGAAAGTGTTGCTCAATTTCCTCTTGTACCAACCGAGTATAGCTACTGACAATATGTTTTTAAAATAGTAATAAAACAGTCGTGAAAACAAAAACCACAACACAAAGCCAGCAAAAACGTGCAAAAGAAGTTCAAGACCAGCTCACGGTCAAGTTTGTTGAATAGACGAACAACAGCGGCCTTCAGCGGCCATAAAGTGAATTACATTCAAATCATAAAACTTGCCTTGACAACTTTATTTAATTTCATGTCATACAAAACTTTATTTTTACACAAGAATGATCAGAATAAAAGTGCTGAATGTTACGGAAGACAGACATGACATTCCACTATTAACTTATTCTGTGCCATTGACAGCTATAGACATCCAATATATTTCGACCAGAAATGAATTGGACGTCTATCGCCTAAAAATACACTGTTAATATTTCTATATCATGTTTGGGCTTCCGTGAAACTGCGTCGTCCAGCGACGCCACGACGCGCTCGCTTTCAAGTCCAAAACATTTTAGCTAACAGCAGCTAACAACCACAAAGACAGTAAAAATAGAAACTCGGTCGCCACGGAAACGGCTCACACGACGGGGTAGCTAGCCAAGTTAGCGATGCCGCACAGGTTTCCGCGGTTACGCGCCATCTTGGCGAAGCCTTTGTTGCCCCAGCTCTCGCTCCAGCTGGAAAAAACACACAGTTAAAAAACGTCACCTTTTGATGATGTCACAAGGGTGACTAAGATGTCGCACCTGTTCTTGATGAGCCAGTACTTCTTGCCCCTGGCGGTTACCCCGTAGCCGACCAGTAGCACGGCGTGGTTGACATCGTCTTTGTTGCAGTTGGGGTCGTAGTAGATGCCTGGTTATGTGATGGAGGGCGAGGGGTGTGAAGTGACAGGGGTGTCAAACACATGATTTTCGCAGGTCACGATTAATCGACTAATCAAAATGAATCGATGGTCAAAGGAACCAATAACTATTTAGCTAGTCGCTTAATTCTTCAGAGACATTTTGGACCTGAAAATACACCAGATTCTTTTTATTAAGACTTTTAATCCTTTATAGAGCTAGTGACTAATTTTTGGTAATTTAAAAATAGTTAAAATTCATACAACTAAATACTATTATATATACACTATATATTTTTATTTTATATTTATTTATTTAAAAAAAATATGTTATTGTTGGAAAATATATTTAAAAACAAATCAGAAAAGAAAAGTAGTCAATATTCAGTGAAATTTGTTGTTCTTTTTTTTTTATAGAGGACTACAGAAATTTTAGTTTATGTCGGCTTCTTTAAAAAAAAAAAAAAAAAAAATTCCTAAAGGAGAATATTCTTTAAATTCAAGTTTTAAAATACAATTTTTTTTCAGTTTTTCCTTTTCTGCAAAACAGTAAAAAAGATAAAATAATAATAATGAAATAATTATTAATATTATTCAGTAAATATTTCATTGTTAATATATATTAATATATAAAATATATTATTAATATATTTTTTTTTTAAAAGAGGAACATTTTGAAACGTAAATTTTCAATTTTTTATTTAAAAAAAACAAATGAAGGGGGGATATTATTACATACATATTTTTGTAATTAATGTTAAAAAAAAAAATTGCAAAACAGACCAAAAATTTATTTAAAAAAAAAAACAAAAAACAAAACGTTTATTGAACAAAAAAAAAAAAAGGGGGGGTTTATTTTTTGCAAAACAGTAAAAAAAATGATAAAATAATAATCATGAAATATTAATATTAATAAATAATATATTAATATTGATATTATTAAAAATTCATTGTTTAATTTTTTTTATTTTAAATATTCAATTTATACTTTTTGTTATTGTTAAAAACGTTAGCTTAAAAAAAGGTAAACATTCTCTTAAATCTGTCGTCATCATTTAAGAATTAAAATAAAATAAAAATATTTACATTTTATTTTGGCGAGAAATATGAACTTCATGCTTTACTCTCGTGGACAAATTTCTTTTTATCTTTATATATATATATTTATATATATAAATTTTTAATCGAGTTAATTAATCGTAATTAATCGCAATTAATCGCAATTAATCGCAACTCAAACCATCTATAAATTATGCCATATTTTTCTGTAAATTATTGTTGGAATGGAAAGATAAGACAAGATGGATATATATATATTCAACATGCGGTACATAAGGACTGTATTTGTTTATTATAACAATAAATCAACAAGACGGCATTAACATTGTTAACATTCTGTTAAAGTGATCCAATGGCTAGAAAGACTTGTAGTTCTTAAAAGATAAATGTTAGTACAAGTTATAGAAATTTTATATTAAAACCCCTCTTGATGTTTTCGTTTTAATAAAATTTGTAAAATTTTCAATAAAAAATAAACTAGTAGCCCGCCATTGTTGATGTCAATAATTACTTACACAATGCTCATGGGTGCTGAAGCCTATAAAATCAGTCGCACCCAAGCGCCAGCAGAGGGCAGCAAAACTCCACAAAACACAATTAACAAGTGGGAATTTGACTGTACTGTCATTTAAATCTGTCTGAGCGGGGCATGCATAATTGCGTCAAATATTTTAATGTGATTAATTTAAAAAATTAATTACCGCCCGTTAACGCGATAATTTTGACAGCCCTAATTATTATATACATATTTTTATTAGTTATGTTTAAAAATATACATATTTGAAAAAATTACGAAACAAACTAAAACTTATTTTTAAAAAAATGTCTATTCATTAAAAAAAGGGTGGGGAATTATTTAAATTTTTCATTCACATTTGCGGACCGCTAGAAATAATGTGGCGGGCCAGACCTGGCCCCCGAGCCTTTAGTTTGGATACTTCAACGATAAGATGACATGATGTGAAGTGGTATGATATGGCCGTGACGTAATGTTTTGCACTGATTTAGCACAATGCGTGGCGAAACGGCGTGAAGTGTCGTGCTGCGTTCGCTGACCTCTCTGGTAGAACTGGAAGGTCCCTTGGGATGCGTCGATGCCGATAGAGATGGGGCCGACCTTGGAGAGCGCCACGGCTAGCGCGTGCTCGTCGCCTTCCGGAATTTCTTTGTAGCTACGGCACTCGGCCGCCGAGCCCGAAGAGTTGTAACGACACATCTGTGCCTACGGGGGGCGGTACAAAAATAAAAATTCAAGAAATTCAGCGGGAGAAGTCGTCAGATCACGTTTTCTACCTGGGCCACGTAGGGATAGGCCTCGTCCGAATCAATTCCGCCATTGTCCCTGACGTATTTGAAGGCGTTGGTCATGTACCCGCCGCCGCAGCCGCTGTTCTCCGTCACACAGTCCACCAGGTTCTGAGGACTAAGGTCCCGCAGCTCCCCCGTAGTCTTAGCCAGCTGACCCTCCAGAGCTCCCGCCGAGCTGAAGGCCCAGCATGAACCGCACGAACCCTAAACAACAAAACATACAAACACATTCATGCACGTTAAAAAAAAATACAAAGTGTAAACAATACCTTCCTATGTCCCCCACTATCATATATTTGAGTAACAGAACAGCAATGGATTAATATGTATGGTTATGCATAATTATATGAAAATGAATCAACCAAGTGCAATAAAGAAATATAAATGGGACTTGAAAATGCAAATTGCTTTGGCAAGTAAACCCCTTGAGGTCACTTCCTGTTGATTGGGGGCATTTCAGAGCCACTTCCTGTTTATATCTGGTCATTTCCTGTTGATTTGGAGGCATTTTGGGGTCACTTTCTTTTGATATCAGATCATTTTCCATTGATATCAGGTGACTTCCTGTTGA
Source organism: Corythoichthys intestinalis (assembly GCF_030265065.1). Classification (NCBI taxonomy): domain Eukaryota; kingdom Metazoa; phylum Chordata; class Actinopteri; order Syngnathiformes; family Syngnathidae; genus Corythoichthys; species Corythoichthys intestinalis. The sequence continues at coordinate 1,988,300 of NC_080398.1, forward strand.
TTTGGAAATCAATAGGACTGAATGGAAGTTTTTGTGCTATTGGAATGGTAGACAAATAGGGCCATTGGAAATGAATAGGTATATTTTTGGCAAATTTCGGCCAACCAAAACCATACTCATTCATTTCTAATAGCCAAAATTTCACATTCATTTCCAATGGCCCTATTCGCTATTTATTTCAATAGTGCAATTCACTCCTATTTTTTTCCAACCCAAAAGACCTGATATAAACAGGTGGTGACTCAGAAATGCCCGCAAATCAACAGGAAGTGATCAAATATGAACTGGAAGTGACCCTGAAAACTTCCTGTTGATTTCAGGCCACTTGAGTTGGAAATGATTAGGAGTGAATGGACATTTTTGTGCTACTGAAATGCATGGCGAACTTGAAATGAATGTCAGGCAAATAGGGCCATTTGAAATCAATGGGAAATTTTGGCCATTAGACATGAATGGGTATGTTTTTGGTTTGTCAAAAAAAATGACCAAAAACATTGAAATGAACGGCATGCAAATAGGGCCATTGGAAATGAATGGAAAATTTTGGCCATTAGAAATGAATAGGAATGTTTTTGGCAATTTTGTTCCGAACCAAAAACATACCAATTCACGTCTAATGGCCAAAAATTTCCATTCATTTCTAATAGCCCTATGCGCCATTCATTTCAATAGCCCAATTCACTCCTATTGATTTCCAACTCAAAGACGGGTAGTGATACAGATATGCCCCCAAATGAACAGGAAGTAACCCAATATCTACAAGATGTGACCCTGCATTGCCTCAAAATCACCAGGAATTAATCCAATATGAACTGGAAGTGAACCCGAAAAATCAGGGTCACTTCCTATTGATTTGGGGGAATATCTTCAACTACCAGTTCATATCAGGTCTTTTGAGTTGGAAATTAATAGGAGTGAATTGTGCTAGTAAAATGAATAGCAGGCAAATAGGGCCATTGGAAGTCAATGGGAAATTATGGCCATTAAAAATGAATGGGTATGTTTTTGGATCTACCAAAATTTTCCCCAAAAAAACAAATTCTGGCTAAGGGTATGTTTTTGGTTTGGCCAAAATTTTTTGGGTCAAAATTTGTTTTTGGCAAATGAATGGGTATGTTTTTGGTTTGGACAAAATTTGCTAAAAACAAATTTTGGGCATGGGTATGTTTTTGGTTTGGACAAAACACACCCACATTTTTGGGGGGGGGGGGGGGGATAAATGGGTATGTTTTTGGTTTGGGCAAGTTTTGCAAAAAGCATATTTTGGCCAAAAACAAATTTTGGTCAAACCAAAAACTTACTCAGGCAATTTTGGCAAATGAATAAGTATGTTTTGGTTCGGACAAAAATGTGGCCAAACCAAAAATATACCCATTCATTTGCCCAAAACAAATTTTGGCAAAAAAAAAAAAAAAAAAAAATTGGCTAAACCAAAAACATACCCATTCATTCCTAATGGCCAAAATTTCCCATTGATTTCCAATGGACCTATTTGCCTGTCATTCATTTCAATGCACAATTCACTCCTATTAATTTCCAACTCAAAAGACCTGATAAGACCCGATTCCTACAGTAAGTGAACCTGGAATGCCTCAAATTCAACAGGAAGTGACCCCGAATACCTCTAAATCAACAGGAAGTGATCCAATATGTACAGGAAGTGAAGTTTCTATTTATTTGGGAGCATTTCAGGGTCACTACCTGTTGATATCGGGTCACTTGGTTTGGAAATCAGTAGGAGTGAATGGACATTTGAATCGCGAATAAGGCCATTGGAAAATCAATGGGAAATTTGGGCCAATAGAAATGAATGCTTGTGTTTTTGGCAAGTTTTGGCCGAACCATACGTTTTTTTGCAAAAAACTGACCAGAACATTTGTGCCCCGGAGCATCCTGATTAAAAAAAATATATATGTATAAATAATGAGACTGACAAAAATTGTAGGACGAGTAGCGTTTCGAAAATTCCGCTTTTTTTTTTTTGTCAAAAAAAATAAATTAAAAAAATGTGTTTTTGGGTGAACGGTATTTTGTAGGGTGTCAAAAGAAAGAGAGCCCGCGAGAATTCCGGTCGTTTTGGTTAGCTTTTTGGATTGCATTGAAAGATACCATCAAATAAATCTACAACTGCTTCTCTCAAACGAGTCAACCTTATTATGATGCATTCTTCTGTTTGACCACTGAGTGGAAGAGTTTCACCAACTTGAAAAACACTGTATTTTACTCATGTTTCTTAGGTTTTTATTCATTTTTACAAACCTTGCAGAAATACCGTTAAAATTATTTGGACAAATGATGAATTTATATTTATAAAATAATAATTATTAGTTAGAACGAATTTTAAATCAATTCCAATCAACTAAAAAATAAATAGTCGAAATATAGTTGCAAGAACATCAATGTGAGTTCTTTATTTGTCCACTTGATGGCAGAATTTTACTACTATTAGTTTGTTCTCTAATTTACATTTAAAAAATATACATTAAGTATTAAAGAAAAATACATAAGTAGACAAAATTAGTATTAATTAAAAAAAAATCTAAATATAGAAAATTAAATTAGGAAATACAGCTCAACTTTGGCAAATGCTATAATTAAAAAATGAAGCAAAAATACGGAAAATTCATTCAAATATATAATATACAAATTAAAAGTGAGTTAAAAAAAAATTGAAAATAAAAATGCATGAATAAATTCCACTTCTTTATTATTTCAACTGAGAATTTTCCAATTTTTTTTTTTGTATTCTCATGTACAGTACTTATGTATTCACCCATTGCTATTTGATTAAACTTTTTTTTTTTTTGCCTGATTCAAATGCATTTTAAAACCTGAGATATCAAAACATTTGATTTTTTAAATGGATTATTGGGGGGGGGGGGGGGTGAACTTGAAATTTAAAAGTAATAAAAATCTATTAAAAAATTACATAATCTTGAAGAACACAATCAAGCTAGTTTGTGCAATCTTCACGTCATTAATCTATTCATGGTATCACGCGTCGCTGATGACACACCTGATCTTTGACCGACGTCACCATGCCCATCTTGCGGTAGTCCACCGACTTAGGCAACGGGTAGGCCTTCTCCTCGGGACTCATGGTGAAGCCGCGTTCCCGCGTCATGGGCATCTCCAACCCCGTCATCTTCTCCATTACTTCTTCAGACGTCTGCACACACAGTAAAATGTCTCAACCCCTGACTCGGATGACGTCTGTTAACATGTTCCTGTTTCCCTCACCATGTCGCCCAAGTGGTTCATGCCCAGCTCATACGAGTGCATGCCCAACGCTGCTTCCTGGTTGTGGGCCTCGATCATCAGCGCGTTCTTCTCCCAGATGGCCCGCCGGATGCTCTCTTCATCCTGACACGTAGTCAAAGGACACGGAGTGATTCACAGCTGGTATGCGGCACCCACTCGTCAAACGGTGTCTATTTGATATGGTTGCTATGCCTTTGCAAATGTGGTTTCATATTCTCAAGAAAATCTATGCTATCATGACAAAAGAGTGGGTTCCCCATCTCACATTGCTGAAAAAAAAAGTAAAGCTTAACTCTAAAAAAAAACTCCGCGCATTCCAATAATGGTGATGGTAGCGCTCGGCTCTATGTCAAGTAGTTTATTTTTTATTTTCAGCGCTTTAAGACGCCGCACGATTGAACACACCAGCGTGATCATAGGACTGCCAAAAACAAGCTTGTGTGGTTATGTGACCGTATCACGGAGTCATGTTATTATTGTTTGCAACGTCTTTTTGGTGAAACTGCCAGAGCCACTGTGGGCATCTCTGGCAAAAATAATATAAAATTTAATATATACGAAAAAGTGTAGCCCAAATGATCGAATGCAAAGTCTCAAGATGAAACTGGAGGTTATCCAGTTTGGTTTGAAGCAGTCAATTTAGGGCCATTTTCATCATTCATGCAAATTAGAAAGAAAATATAATCAGCCCCCGACTCCAGTTGGACCATTCAATCAAAAAAAAAAAAAAAATAGTTACATAGTTAAACACACAAAGTTAAAGACACACGAAAAAGTCTCAAAGACCCATGCCCTAAATTGGACAGGATTTCAGCCATTTTGGTTGAAAGCAGCTAACTTAAAAGTCCTTTTGGTAATTCACGAAAAAAAAAAAAAAAATTGCGTGATCATGTCTAAAAGTCGTAAGGACCCTTGCCCTAAATTTGGCAGGAAGTCAGTCATTTTGAATTGAAGCAAATAATTTATGGCCATTCTCTCTAGCAGGGCTGAGAACCAAAAGTGGATTATTTAATGGATTTTGCCATGTGGAATTCTTTTTGCCAAGTGGCAAAATACCCCGACTTGGTTGCCAGTCGAATGTCAATGCGCTCTAATGTAAAATGTATGGTCATAAATCACAACCAGATGTTTTTCTGCCATTTTATATGAATGGAAAATTTGGACGTGCATAGCCATCAATGGCATAGCCTGACTTGGGTGACCGTTGAATGTCAATGCGCTATAATGGTAAGTGGATGGCCAAAAATCACAGCAAAATGTTTTTCTGTCATTTAAAATGAATGGAAAATTTGGATGTGCATGGCCGTCAATGGCATGGATGTGCATGGCCTGCAAAACTACCATATACCCCTCAAAAAATGCCACAAACTAAAAATCAATTTGGCAAAACCCATTTTGCCACAAATTTTTTTGCCACATGGCAAAATCCTTTTTGCCAAATTGCAACAAAAAGTACCACATGGCAAAACCTATTTTGCCACATGGCAAAAAATGCCATTTGGCAAAATCCATTTTGCCGCATGGCAAAAAAAAATGCCAAATGGCAAAACCCATTTTGCCACAAGGCAAAAAAAAAAATGCCACATGGCAAAATCCTTTTTGCCTAAGTGCAACAAAAAGTGTAACATGGCAAAATCTATTTTGCCACATGGCAAAAAATGCCATTTGGCAAAATTCATTTTGCCGCATGGCAAAAAAATGCTTTATGGCAAAACCCATTTTGCTACAGGCAATTTTTTTTTTGCCACATGGCAAAATCCATTTTGTCTCAATGCAACAAAAAATGCCACATGGCAAAATCCATTTTGCCACATGGCCAAAAAAATGGCATATAGCATGTACATATAGCATACAAATGCCAAATGGCAAAATTCATTTTTCCACATGGCAAAAAAAATGCCACATGGCAAAATACTTTTTGCCACATTGCAACAAAAAAAAATGCCATATGGCAAAACCCATTTTGCTACAGGGCAAAAAAATTTTGCCACATGGCAAAATCCATTTTGTCACATTGCAACAGAAAATGCCACATGGCAAAATCAATTTTGCCACATGGCAAAAAAATGCCATTTGGCAAAATCCATTTTGTCAGATTACAACAAAAAATGCCACATGGCAAAATCAAATTTGCCACATGGCAAAAAAATGCCATTTGGCAAAATCCTTTTTGCCACATGGCAAAAACGAAAATGCCATAGGACAAAACCCATTTTGCCACATGGCAATAAAATGCCACATGGCAAAATTCCTTTTGCCACATGGCAAAAAAAAAAAGCCACATGGCAAAATCCGTTTTGCCACATGGCAAATACCACTTTTGAAAAAAAAAAAAAAAATCAGAACCTGACTCCTGTTGCACCAATCAACACAAAATTGGACGATCATGTCTACCATAGCAAGACTCTCGAAAAAGTCTCAAGGACCCAAGCTCTAAATTGAACAGGAAATCAGCCATTTTGGTTTGAAGTAGTATCTCATATCATTCTTCAATAATTAACTTATGTACTGTACCTAATAAAGTAAACTTGTCTTAACATATTGATGAAAAAAAAAGTCACAGATAACTTAAGCAGAGCAGAGAAAGTAAATCCGACAAATTGAAAGTCATCCATCTGTGCAAATAGGTCAAACTGCCATTTTAATTAGCCACAAACGGCTCTTCGACGGCGCAGCCTGGTTTCTTTAATCAGGACGATTAAAAGCAGATCACTTTGCGGTCTCGGGACATCCACCCTCTTCAGTGCCACAAAACTCGCCAAATGTGTGACATTGACACAAAACTAAACTACAAATTTCACTCATGTACAAGTATACTCATTGAACACATTATTTGCCATTGGCAGTGCTAGACATCCAATCCATTTTGACCGCTCGGTCTGAATGAACGTTGGTAACATTATGACTTTAATTTTGAGATAATATGTACAGTATACAACTGCACAGAAGTGGGTAGAGTAGCCAAAACGTTTACTTAAGTAAGAGTACTGTTACTTCAAAGTAAGAGGAAAAGTAGTCATAAAAAAATTCACTCAAGTACAATTAAAAAAGTATTCGCACATGAACTGTTGAACCGTACTTAACCTATCAGATGACCATATTCGCCACCCCAAAATTTACAAAAATCATCAAATTCCGCCTTCAAAAATCTACAGAAATGAAACATCATCTAACCAAAGAGCATGAGTGCCCTTTATTGGAGAAAATATGAAATGAAAACTATCATATCTCTGGTTTTCCGTTGTCTATCGGTGCCAAATCAATGCATCTATTTTGACTGAGAGGGTCAAAAACAGTTTGGCAAAAACAGTTTGGACGTCTAGTGCTGTCAATGGCACTGAAACAGAGCATTTGCAGCCAATTTTCCCGGTTTTGTGGGGTATTTATAGGTCACTTCATGTTTATTTTAGGGCCTAAGTAACTTCCTATTCAGTTGTGGAAATTCCCGGGTCACTTCCTACTAAGTAACCCAAATAGTCACTAGTAGACATCCAATCAATTTGACGTTTCGCTGCTAACGTTCCACTTTCAAAGTCATTATCAACATAAGTGGGTTTTTTTGCATTGCTTCTTATTTTCGTATTAGTCTTTTGTTTTAAATCACTTATCGGTGCAATTTTAGTTACAGTGGTATGAAAAAGTAACTAAACCTTTTAGAATTTCTCACATTTCTGCATAAAGTCACCATCAAATGTGATCTGATCTTTGTCAAAATCACACAGATGAAAAAAACAGTGTCCGCTTTAACCAAAACCACCCAAACATTTATAGGTTTTCATATTTTAATGAAGATAGCATGCAAACAATGACAGAAAGGGGAAAATAAATAAGGCTACGTACATACTACAGGTCTTAATGCACGAATCCGATTTTTTCGCGTTTTTCCGACTCGAGTCAGGCATTAACTTGACGGTCTGAACGTGACAAGTCGCATAGAACTGGACCAATTCAAATCCGATCTGGGTCACTTTCGTATGTGCTTCAAATCCGATCTGGGCCACATTTTTCCAGACTGTCGCGGCGGTCTGTACTGTCCACTCTCCCAAATCGGATTTCATGCAGCAATTACGTCATCAAATAGCGAGAGAGACGCTTACCGTAGCGGTGCCGCTGTGCGTTATTAGCGCCTAGCTTGCAGTGAACATGGCTTTTGGGGAAGGGCTGAGCTTGACAACAGTCATAAAAAATAAAAATGGGTTGAGGATAAGCCTGAGAATGCTCAGTTTTCTCTCTGCTCCAAGTGAGCAATATTTCAACATCGCCTACACGGCCGAGGTCGGGGCAAACTGCCCGTTTGTGTGTGTGACGTGCACGGACCGTGCGTGCATGCTATCGATCCATATAAACTTTGAATATAAGCCTAAACGGGGATTATTTATGTCTGTTATTTGTGTCCTCCTTTTGAAAAGCAAAATATGATATCCCTGGAATGACGGATGACGTGTGTCATTTGTTTTGATGCTTCTGCGCATGCGGGTCGTCTTGCTCAGCGCGTGTCGGACCGCGAATTAGTGCGCATGCGTAATACTTGAACGGTCTCAATGGATAAAGGCAGTCTAAACGGGCACGCCAAAAAAACGGATATGACAAAAAATCGGATTCGTGCATTAAGACCTGTAGTATGAACGTAGCCTTAGTGAACCCTCTGCCTAAGGAGACTCAAAGAGCAACTGAATTTTTTTTTACTAAACAATTTAAGTCAGGTGTGTGCCCAATCACTGACGAGTGGTTTAAATATGCCCTACCCACTATAAAACACACCTCTGGTAAGTAATGTCTTGATGAGAAGCATTGTCTGATGGGCATCATAGGTCGTTCAAAAAAGCTGTCTGAAGTCCTGCGATCAAGGATTGTTGATTTGTATAAAGCTGGGAAAGGATACAAAACCATCTCTAAAAGTCTAGATGTTCATCAATTGACAGTCAGAGAAGTTGTCTACAAATGGAGAGAGTTTGGGACTGTTGCTTCTCTCCCAAAGAGTGGCCGTCCACCAAAGATGACGCCAAGAGTTCAGCGCAGAATACTCAGAGAGGTAAAAAAACAACCCTAGAGTGTCTGCTAAAGACTTACAGAAATGCTGGCACAGTCCAATATCTCCGTGCACACATCAACTATATGTAAAATCGTGGCCAGAAATTGTGTTCATGGGAGGACTCCACTCTACTGCTGTCTAGAAGAAAAAAAAACAACATTGTTGCTCGTTTAATGTTCGCAAAAAGGCACTTGGACACTCCACAGAAGTTTTGGCATAATATTTTGTGGTCTGATGAAACCAAAGTTGAATTGTTTGGGAGTAACACACAACGTCTTGTGTGGAGGAAAAATGGAACATCTCACCAACATCAACATCTCATCCCCATCGTCAAGGATGGTGGAGGGATTATCATGATTTGGGGCTGTTTTGCTCCCTCGGGGCATGGACAACTTGCAATCATTAATGTAAGAAGAATTCAAAAGTTTATCAGGATGTTTTGCAGGAAAACTTGATGCCGTCTGTCAGACAGTTGAAGCTAAAAAGAAGATAGATGCTGCAACAAGACAATGATCCGAAACACAGAAGTAACTCAACTTCAGAATGGTTTCAGAAGAACAAAATACACGTTCTGGAGTGGCCAAGTCAAAGTCCAGACTTGAACCCCAATGAGATGCTGTGGCATGACCTAAAGACAGCGATTCATGCCAGACATCCCAGGAATCTGACTGAACTCTAGCAGTTTTAGAGAGAAAAATGGGCCAAGATTTGTCCTGATTGATGTCCCAGACTGATCTGCAGCTACAGGCAGCGTCTGGTTGAAGTTATTGCTGCCAAAGGGGGGGTGCCAAAAAATATTAAATGTGATGGTTCACTTACAAATTTTCCCTCTTCTGTCATTGTTTGCATACTATCCTCATTCAAATATGAAAACCTATACATTTTTGTGTGGTTTTAGTTAAAGTAGACACTGTTTTGTCATCTGTGTGATTTTGACAAAGATCAGATCACATTTGATGGTGATTTTATGCAGAAATGTGAGAAATTCCAAAAGGTTCAGATACTTTTTCATACCACTGTATTTCAAAATGTGTTCGTCTTCGTCTAGGTTTAGTTGACGCATACTCAAAATGTTTTCACCAGAAAAATTAAAAAGTTTTAGTCCATAAATAAATCAATAAATAAAGGTTTCCAACTGTTTGAACTGAACATTGACAGGCGAGCACATATTGTAGCATCTACAAGGACAACGCCAACTTGCTGATGATAATGCACACTCAGCAGGAAAACTACACACTGAATTGTACCCACCTGGAAGCCACGAATTGTATGTTAAAAAAAAAAAAAAAGTTGCCCGAGAGTTTTAGATGACGTTCGCCATGTTAAATGTTAATGCTAACGAGAACGCGAATGCTATGCTAACACTCCGAGCCACCTAGCCAAACATCATCGCATTCGCAACGGCGTCACCACCCCTTTCCCTACACCCCACTCCCGTTCTGCACTTTCCAGGGAAGGCATGCAGGCGGATTTGTGACAAAATCAGACAACTTGCGCATCATTCAACCAAATTGTAGTAATGCACTAATGCGCACCTTCACATCCTCGGTAACGGTAACTACGTTGGGAAGATGGGAAAAGTAATTTATTAAATGACTCACTACTGAAAAAAATAACGCCGTGAGAAATGCCTTTATACTCTAACACCATTATTAGCCGTTATGGTCAAAAATGTCATAAGAAAGTATTACTTGGTAATTTGGCGACACACATCTGTCTGGAAACACTGACCATGCCGTTGTATTCCCGCCTATGTGTGATCTTCCACTGCTCCCATTGGCTGTCCAAGGTCACCTGATCCAGATGGGCCAAGGCCGAAACGGCCAGCAGCGACACGCTAACAAAACTCAGCCACATCCTGCAAAAAACCCACATCAAAACAAAGTAGAATCTTCATCCTAGTAGTACAAAAAACAACTCTTGTTGATCAGAAAAAGAACTTTAAAGTCAGAATTACAGGGTAAAAGGTTTCTGTACCTTAAAAGTTCAGAGGTTTGCTCGAATAGTGTTGTTTTGACGCCAGGCGGATCCAATGCACAAGTAGGTCAGCGTCTGTTTTATATATACTGGAATTTTGGGGAAGTCCAAGAAGTGGTTGAGGGTCTGGGGAGGAGCTGTGCAGAGGAACAAAAAAGACAGAGACATCTGGTTTCACTCGGAGAACCAGCGTGATGTCACTTCATTATTCAGGAAGTCTCCTGACACGGCTGGAAAAACACAAGCAGGATTGAATTAAGAACGCATCGTGATTTCCTCTTCCTACTTTGGTCTGTTGACGGATTTTTGATGGCTCCGACTGAAGAACATGCAGTACTTTGCAATTAAATATAAAACTGAATTTGCTTGAAGTACAACTGCGACGAAGCATTAGGGCTTAAGGGGAAAAAAAGGACTATGAAAATGGAGTCATAATATTACGAGATAACTCTATAATATTACGAAATTAAAGTTGCATTACTCAGAGAATTAAACCAGACATTCTAATACTAAGAGAAAAAAGTAATATTACTACGTAAAGTATGCAATTGCTAATTTAGCTAAATTAGCGGCACTGCGTCAATCTATATTAGGTAAATATATGTAATATAAGGACTTTAATCTCATAATATTATGCAAAAATTACGCTTTATTCTAATGTTACGTGGCAATGCAAGTTTTTTCTCGTAATAATACGTAAAATGACATAAAATGATGACTTTGGTCTCGCAATAATATTGCGTTAACGTTGTATTGCGACTTTAATCTCATAATATTATGACTTTTTCTCCACGTAACGTTAAGTAAAATTACAACTTTATACTTGTAATATTACGAAGTATTACGACATGAATGTCATAATATTACGTAAAATGACTACGTAAAATGACATAACATGATGACTTTGGTCTTGTACTTATATTATGTAGCGTTAACGTAGTATTGCGACTTTAATCTCTTAATACTATGACTTTTTCTCCTCGTAACGTTACGTAAAATTACAACTTTATCCTAGTAACGTTACGAAGTATTACGACTTTAATGTCATAATAAAATGACATAACAGGACGAATTTTGTCCCGTGATAATATTACAAAACGTTAACGTAGTATTGTGACTTTAATCTCGTAATATTATGACTTTCTCCTCGTAATGTTACGTAAAATTACAAGTTTATTCTTGTAAATTTACGAAGTATTACGACTAATGTCATAATATTACGTACAATGACATAACATGACGACTTTGGTCTCGTAATAATATTATATAATGTTTACGTAGTATTGCGACTTTAATCTCGTGCAATTATGACTTTTTCTTCTTGTGATGTTATGTAAAATTACAACTTTATTCTTGTAATGTTACGAAGTATTACGACTTTTATGTCATGATATTACGTAAAATGACATAACATGATGACTTTGGTCTTGTAATTATATTATGTAGCGTTAACGTGGTATTGCAACTTTAATCTCGTAATACTATGACTTTTTCTCCTCGTAATATTACGTAAAATTGCAAGTTTATTCTTGTAAATTTAAAAAGTATTACGACTTTAATGTCATAATATTACATAAAATGACATAACATGACGATTTTGGTCGCGTACTAATATTATGTAACGTTAACATAATATTGCGACTTTAATCTCGTGATATTTTGCTTGTTATATGACGTAAAATTACAACTTTATTGTTGTTATGTTACGAAGTATTACGACTTTAATGTTGTAATATTAAGTAAAATGACATAACATTACAACTTTGTTTTTGTAATAATATTTACGTAAAGTTGACGTAGTATTATGACTTTAATCTCTTGATATGACTTTAGTCCTGTAATGTTATGAAGTATTACAGCTTTAATCTCTTAATATTAGGTAAAATGACATAATATTGCAACTCGGTCTCGTAATAATATTATGTAAAATTAACGTAATATTGTGACATTAATTTCGTAATATGACTTTTTCTCCTCGTAAAGTTACATATAATTGTAACAACTTTATTACAATTCAAAGCTCATAAAATTACGTGAATGGCATAACATGACAACTCTGGTCTCGTAATAATATTACGTAAAGTTAACGTAGTATTGCGACTTTAATCCCATAATATTACGTAAAATTGTTTCTCGTAATATTACGTAAATTGACATGATGTTAAGACTTTGTTAATATTACATATTACATAGTATTGCGACTTTAATCTTGTAAAATTATGACTTTATTCTCATAGAATTACGTAGAATGACGTAACATGACAACTCTGGTCTCGTAATAGTATTACGTAGACGTAGTATTGTGACTTTAATCTCATATTACGTTAAATTAACGTAGTATTGTGACTTTAATCTCGTAATAGGACTTTTTCTCCTCGTAATGTTACGTAAAATTGTAACAACTTTATTACAATTCAAATCTCATAAATTACGTGAATGGCATAACATGACAACTCTGGTCTCGTAATAATATTACGTAAAGTTAACGTAGTATTGCGACTTTAATCTCATAATATTACATAAAATTGTTTCTCGTAAGATTACGTAAATTGACATGACGTTATGACTTGGTTAATATTACATATTACATAGTATTGCGACTTTAATCTTGTAAAATTACGACTTCATTTTCATATAATTATGTAAAATGACATAACATGACAACTCTGGTCTCGTAATGATAATACGTGAACGTAGTATTGCCACTTTAATCTCATAATATTACGTTAAATTAACGTAGTATTGAGACTTCAATCTTGTAAAATTACGACTTTATTTTCATACAATTACGTAAAATGACATAACATGACAACTCTGGTCTCGTAATAATATTACGTGAACGTAGTACTGCGACTTTAATATCATAATATTACGTAAAATGACTAACATTACAACTTTGGTCTCTTAATAATATTACATAAAGGTAACGTAGTATTGCGACTTTAATCTCGTAATATTACGTACAATTGTTTCTTGTAATATTACGTAAATTGACATGACGTTATAACTTTGTTAATATAACAGTATTGCAACTTTAATCTTGTAAATATAACTACTTTATTCTCATAGCTATATATTTAGGGCCCGAGCACTAAGCGTGCGAAGGCCCTATTGTTTTGCAAAGGATTATTTTTTTTTTTATTATTATTTTTTTTTTTTTTCAGGGCAAATGAAAACGGCCAATTTGGAGGCCTCAACATGCACGAAAAGTCACCAAAATTTGCACATACGTCCGGAAAATTGTAAATTTCGATAATTTTGCAACGTTGCAAAAAAATATAACAAAATGGCTCAGTGGCGCCCCCTTGAAATTTTAAAATTGGCCTATAACATTAGGGTATGTCAGCGTAGAGCAATGAAATTTGGGGGGGTCTATACCTTGTCCAAAACCGCTCCAAAAAAGCATTTACATGCATATTCCAAACCCAACAGGAAATCGGTTATTTTGGATCAAATATGAAATTTTTATCGATTCACAGGGTGCACATTTGAGACCTTTTCGCCGAGGGAGTTAGTTGGATCATCTTCAAAATTGGTGAGACTGTTCAGGAGACATATGAAATCTTAAGTTTTGAAAATGGTGCGTTTTCATTCACGGGTCTGACCTGGGCGTGGTGCCAAAGTTGACCATTTTTTCGGCAAAATGACAAATTCAGTAAATGACTAATAGTTCCTTGACACAACGTTCAATCTTTTTCATATTTGGCATGTATGTGTGGTATCCCACCCTTAACACGAGTGCATTGAAATATTACCCATTAGGTCTAGCGCCCCCTAGTGAGAACAGGAAATGCCTTTTTTTACGAGATAGGTTCCTCCTCCAAGGGAAAAAAATCTGTTGACCTCAAACCTGCATCAGGGGAGCCTTAAGACCTGTGTTCAGGTGCCTGATGAAAAATATTGAGGTTTCGTTGAGGCGGAGGGGTCCAAACAGGAAAGTGAAAATGAACGTCAACAATTTGTCACGCAAAAAACTTTGAACAGTCATAACTCGGCAGATATACAACATATCTGCGCCAAACTTCCCGTGTTTATTGAGAGTCATACCCTGAAGGTTCTTGTAGGGGTCATTTGCATCAACTCTACAGTGCCAACTAGTGGCGACAGAAAGAAGTTTTTAAAAAGCCCTTTCCTATTGGGTTTTTTCAAGATAGAGCAAGGAAATTTGGGGAGTAGATACCTTATGCAAAACTGCTCCAAAAAGTCTCTTGCACCCGTATTCCAAATCCAACAGGAAATCGGGTATTTTGGATCGAATGTGAAATTTTCATGGGTTCACAGTACGAGTTTACATTTGGAGGCTTGAATATGCACAAAAACTCGTAAAAATTTGCACATACATGCGGCTTTGGATAACGTTCGATAATCTTGCAATGTTACGAAAAAATGTAACAAAATGCCTCAGTGGCGCCCCCTTGAATTTTTCAAAAAGGCGTTTCCTATTAGGTTTTTTTTAACATAGAGTGATGAAATTTGGGGAGTCGATACCTTGTGCAAAACTGCTCCAAAAAGTCTCTTGCACCCGTATTCCAAATCCAACAGGAAATCGGGTATTTTGGATCGAATGTGAAATTTTTATCGGTTCACTGTAGGAGTTTACATTTGGAGGCTTGAACATGCACGAAAACTCACAAAAATTTGGACATACATGCGGCTTTGCATAACGTTCAATAATCTTGCAACGTTACGAAAACATGTAACAAAATGGCTCAGTGGCGCCCCCTTGAAATTTTCAAAAAGGCCTCTCTATTTAGGTTTTTTCAACGTAGAAGGATGAAATTCGGAGAGTCGATACCTTGTACAAAACTGCTCCAAAAAGTCTCTTGCATGCGTATTCCAAACCCAACAGGAAATCGGGTATTTTGGATTGAATATGAAATTTTTATCGATTTATAGTGTGCACATTTTACACCTTGGCACCTAGGGAATTAGTTTGATCATTCTCAAAATTGGCGAGACTGTTCATGAGGCACATGAAGTCTTAAGTTATCAAAATGGTGTGTTTTCATTCACGGGCCTGACATGGGCGGGGTGCCAAAGTCGGCCATTTTTTCGCCAAAACACCGAATTCGGAAAATGACTGATAACTCCCTCATACAACCTTCAATCTATTTTAAATCTGGCATGTGTGTGAGGTATACCAGCCTGAGCAGGACTGGATTGAAAATTTACCATTTGTGCCTGGCGCCTCCTAGTGGGAACAGGAAATGCCCTTTTTTACTGGACACACTCCTCCTCTAAAGGGAAAAAATCAATCTACCTCAAACCTGCATAAGGGAAGCCTTAAGACCTGTCTTCAGGTGCCTGATGAAGAATATTGAAGTTTCGTTGAAGCGGAGGGGTCCAAACAGCAAAGTGAAAATGACTGTCATCAATTTTTCTCTCCAAAATACTTTGAACAGTCATAACTCGGCAGATATACAACATATCTGCGCCAAACTTCCCGTGCTTGTTGAGAGTCATACCCTGAAGGGCCTTGTAGGGGTCATTTGCATCAACCCTACAGCGCCAACTAGTGGCAATAGAAAGTCACTCGTTTTTCCAATACATGTCCAGTTCTTTTCAGGTTGGTCATTGTAGTTTCAAGACCTATTAAAATACTTATTTACGGCACATGTCCACGTGTCTCTATCTGTTGCCATGACGACCCTTTGTTCGCCATCTAAAGGAAATATTTTTTTTCAGAGACTCAGGCAGCTTATAGAGCCACAATATTTGGCACACTTGGTCGAATTGGCCCAGTTAGAAGATTAATTTGGTTTTGAATAAGGGCTTGGCTGCACAGCTCAGTAGTTGCTCCTTTTTTTGTAGTACTCTCTCCAATAGGGTTTTTTATCTCTTGGGTGTGGTAATGTAAATAGGCGACTTTCGTGCATGTTAGGTTCTAATGAGATGATTTGAGAGGAGGATCTGCCACCACCCTGACCTGCACACAGTCCGAGTTGCGTGACGTCCGAGTTGCGCTAGATTGCGAGGGCCCGTTCAGTCCTGCTTGCAGGCCTAGTTTAATTGTTCTGCTATAACACGTCATCGTACAATATGGCACACTAGGAAGGCATTTTTTTTATCAGCTAATTACACAACAGAGTGAAAGCAATACAACATTGTGTATGTAAAATTCTCCTAATATCGGGTTTTATGTTTTGTTTTTAAGTCAAAACCCACTGCCTCAATTAAAATATAGTATTTTTTAATTAAAAAATGAATCGAAATTTTAGGAAGTGACTGACCCACATATATTTTTTCAATGATGTTATGAAGAGCGAAAGTCGTGGGGGTGCTGGTGCCTATCCCAGCTAGTCGCAAGAACTTCTGAGGTGAAAAAAACAACCTTTAAAATGCAGCAGATTTCCTTCCGAGCCTGGGATTTTTCTCATAGTTTTTCTCATGGTAACCTTCCATCCCTCAAGACTTTTTTGTTTTTGTGCCCCTTGTATAGATAGATGAATAGAAATAATCACATAATTGTGCGCGGATCGGTGAAATATTAACTTCACATCGGATCTCAATTAATGGCGTACGCAATTGGTCATCCATTAAACGTATATGCGACAATGTCAGCCGATTCATGTCCTCAGGTGGTCATCACGTAAAGGAAACACATTTATAGAAGGAAGACAAAATGGAGACCGCAAGCTATGGTTGGCACTTCCTCACAACATGAGTCATTTGTATATGATCATGTCTAAATATACAAGAAAAATGGCCTGCTTTGGTCATGTGTGTGCTGACACATCAACCAACACGCAAAACTGGGCTAGTGGACAGTTGATCAGGTATACGTGTTAATGCATTTTTTTAAAGACCGTAATAAAAGTACTGTATAGCAAAAGTATGTTATTACACGAAAAAGTGACACGAAAAAGCATGTTTATTTTAGACGGGCGCAGTTATGAAAAAAAGGCACCTAACCCTAAAAATATTGCAACAAAAGGTTCTCAACTGTTTTTTGTAGTATTAGGTGTACTTAATAACATATCAAAAGTTTACCAAAATATGACCACTGGAAAGATGTTATTTTCAAGATGGCATCCAAGATGGTCAAAAAAACATTAAAATAGCCTAACTTTTTGTGTCTAACCCTATATCTTTGGGACCAAGGACTCTGATTTACAATTAGTTAATATGGAAATTATATATTTTGCTATATTAATTTCACGAAACCTTTAAAATGATAACCAATTTTAAGGTATATAAACTAATGATAAAAAAATGTCCATCCTTTTTATTATTATTCTTTCTTGATGGAAAAAGGCTTGCAAAATCTGCCATGAAGAAAAAAAAGATGCTTCAGATATGGTTGAAGTACGTCAGAAGGGAGCTGATGGAATCAGTAGTGCAAGTGTCCAAAGAGGGGATAATAGTCATTTCGGCTGGTGAAAAAGTACACTCAAAATGTCGACAACAGTATGTAAATCCCAAAAACATTCAAAGGCAAAACAAAACCAAAGTAGAGCCCCCAACGAGAAGTGCCAGAGTAACAACTGGTCCCTTCAACAGCCAAACCGACTGTTTATTTTGTGGGGTTACAGCAGTACTTCTCAAATGGTGGGGTCACATAAAGACATTAGACATCTCAATTTAATTAAAATAAAATTAAATGGGAAAAAAATGAATATGAATCAGAAATTATTATGGATGAAAATTGTCCAATTTAAAAAAAAATAGGTCTAAATTAAATTTTAAAAAAAAAAAAAACAAAAAAAAAAAACAGGTGTGAGATGTAAAAAAATATATATATATAGAAAATTGGACATTAAAAAAATTAGAATAAAAAACTTGAAAAATTTAAAGAATTTTAAAAAAGAATAAATTCCAGTTTTATTTTTAATGATTCCCTTTTTTTCTCCATTTACAATATTTTTTTTATTTTTTAAATATTTAAAAATTGTTCACATTTTCTCATTTCTTGTTGTAATCTTAGCCATTTTTGGTCTATATTAAAAAACACATATATGGATGATTTATTATCAATAATTAAGTATTTAATTAAGTATTAAGTAATAATTTACTCCTCAAGAGTTAATGTTGCTAATCAATTTGAATTTATAATAATTTTTTTATTTTACTCAATTTTATTTTTCAGTATCAAACGGTCAACAAATGTGCCTTGAGTGTATTTTTTACAGTTTGGAAGTGATTTTGTTTGTTTAATATAGGCAAATTGATGTGCTTGAAGTCTTTTCTGTTAAAAACAAAACAATGTTAGTAAAGTCATATTGTATTTTATTGTAAGTTGATCTATATTAAGTTTTTTCTTTAATATTAAAAAGGACACAATGTTATTCAGAGGTGTACTGATTATAATAACAATCTTATTGAAAAATGATACGACATTTACAGTGGAGGCAGAGAGTTAGGGGGGCGCAAAACATTTACGTCTTCCATTGGGGGGGGCATTACAGAAAATAATTGAGAAGCACTGGGTTACAGTGACACATGGAAGTGCAGACTTCAGCTATGTTAAGACAGATACATTCGTCAAGTACATTCTTGAGTATTGTGAGAGTCGCTCCGATGAATGGGCCATCACCGTCAAGGGCAGAATTGAATTTTATGCCCGTGATCTACATGCTCCGGATAGTGTTTACCATCACACATGCAGTATTAATTTCCGGACTGGGAAATTACCACAACTACAGTTCCAGAACAACTCAGAGGCAAAGCATAGAAAGTCTGGCTGGCCCAAAAATGATAATCAGGAGCAGGCATTCATGAGGGTTTGCTCTTACCAGGGGTCGCATTAACCGAATATTTTCCGTCGTTGACCGATTTTTTAAAACGGTGATGGAAAAAACTGAAGTCCATCTGTCATTTTGACAGGACGCAATTCATACCCCAGACCACAGGGTGGCGAGTGAGCATATTAATTAGCTATTGTCTCTCTTGATGCTGTCATGATTGTTTGTATTCTCAGTTCATTTTCCTGTATTCAGCACCTGATTGAGCCAGCTGGGCGGGGTAACGTGACACACCTGTGCTGCATTAGGAAGGCTCAATATTTAAGGAAGCCTGTCACCATCTGCAAGTGTCGGATTATTGCTTGCTACTTGCCTTGCTTACCGCCTGTGTGTTCATCGTCAGCCTTCGAGTTTCCCGACGTTCTACGGTTGTATTTTGGTTTGGTCATCTTTACGTTAGTGCTCTTTTGGGCATTGTAGTTAGATTCTTGTACTCTGTTATATTCATGCATTCTAGCGTGCTCTCTTGGTTGCACTTGTTAAACTCGCGTTTGTTAACGTGCTCTCTTAGTTGTTCTTGTTAAACTCGCGTTTGTTAGCGTGCTCTCTTAGTTGTTCTTGTTAAACTCGCGTTTGTTAGCGTGCTCTCTTAGTTGTTCTTGTTAAACTCGCGTTTGTTAGCGTGCTCCCTTTGTTGTACTTATTAAATACAAACATTTACTCTACTGATCTCCTGGTTTGTGTTTTGGATCCACATTAACGGCTTGCCGTTCATAACAGATGCATGACGTCGTTGGCCTTACTCTGAAAAATGTCAAGGCAACTGAGTGTCCGAAGTTTCTTCAAAAAGCCCCAAAACGACGGTGTTGATAAAAGAGGTGAAAAAACAGGGTTCATTCATGTTATTCTTTTTATCATGTCCCAAAAACTACTTCCTGTTCTGACCCTGTGACTGTCTTATCCAGATGGAAAGATCAGGTGCAATTTCCTCATCTTCCTTACTTTGCAATCTGCTTCCTGTTCCTAAGCGAGAGGCCGAGCCGTGCCGGACTCCCTCTCTCCGAGTACCGGGATCCCTCTTACATCACTCAAAAGTCATCCATATACCATCTCGATCCATAGGAGCGGTCGCCGGGGACTTTACGTAAGCTTTACCGACGGCGCTTTTCCCCGGCAGCCAGATTAACGACGGCCGCAGACACCAAAGAGGGTTTAAGGCTTGTTCGGACTCGGGCGGATTACGGCCGCTCGCCTTTTTGCCCCCTTGACCTCAGATTCGGGAAAAACATCCCAAATGACTCATGTTTCACTGATGGACATTTATACTACAAAAATGATAAAGTAGCGCCTGATGGAAAGGAAGCAAGAGATGCATCATGGGAAGTTCCCCGCACCAACAGTCTAGGCAATGAATGCATCACTCAGGAATAATTGAGGAAATTAAAAATACATTTTTGAACACCGTAAAAAATTTGAGACATAATCGAGAAAAAAAGACAATTTGGGGAGCACAATGATGAGAATAAACGGGGTTGTGACCCAAAACATGGCGGCATCATGGCCCAACGATTAAATCTGCTTAATACCGTACTAACTGTACTTTTTGTTCACTTGCAGACTCACTGTCTGGATTAAAATGCTAAGAAGATCAAGTTCATTTTCCCGCTACTTGAAAACATGTTTTTTTTCCTCGTGTCGTTGAAAACATTTTGTTCTCGGACAAAGAGTCACAAGAAGGGTAAAGAAAACAAAACGTGACTAGAAAATGTCTTCTGAGCCACGACCCAACCGAGAAATGGCCAAAATCAGGAATTGTTGAGAATCTATATATCTATCTATACTTATTTAAGACTAGAACTTTGTGTGTGTTTGTTCCTTATGGACTCTGAAACGGCTTGGCGGATTTAGACAAAATTTCACAGTTATATTTTATGTTTCAGGGAGTGTTCTTCTCCATTTAGTGCGGAAAATTACAGTAATTCTAAACTCCAAAAATTAGCATTAAAAAAATCCCTGATTGTGGAGACGACAGCGCTGTCTTTTGAGCGAAAGACGCGTGTGTTGCGATTGCAATGTCTTGGCAAGGGCGACAAGTACTCCTGTTTTTAAAGTGGCGTGCCAAGTTGGCAGCCATCTTGGGTAGGCCAACTAATGGACAGAAAATACAGTAGATCTTGAAAATACATATTGCGCAGTTGTTTATTGGTAGTCGGCAATACCGATGACATAATTTTGCGCCGTATCTGTACCGATACTAGCCAATTGTTGTTAACATTTGTATTATATAGCATTTAAAGAGCATACGACAGGAGAGAGAAAAGTCTTAAATAGCATTATTATGTGAATTAGAATCGTATTTTGAGACGATTTGACTATATACAACAATTTAGCAAAGCGCAGATGACAAGAAATTAGTCTTTTATTAGCCACGCCTACCATTACAGGGCTCTAGCGTACCCAACAGGTGGATGATGTCAGCGGGTGACTGGGCTCATCGGTTTTACTATTCAGCACATTGAGGGGGAATTATTCAGAACGAGGAAAACGCGACGAAGAGAACTGCAAAATGTCATTGTTTCTGTCTCTTCAATATTTTTACAGGATATTCTTTTTATCCAAGTATTTTCCCCAATTGATAAATAAATGGCACGGTCATTACAAATAACAGTCTTGTGCTAAATGGAATATGAAATAATAAAAATGCACTTATTCAGGACGACATGGCAAAATTACTCCATAATGGTCAAAACTGTCGACTTCACCTTTACTGTCGTACCTCCCGAACGATATTTTATGACACCTAAATCGGACATATGTCATTTCCCTTCCCCGGCTTTGGAGAATGTAAACAAACAAGAGGCGTGACAGCTAGCCGATATGCTAACCCGAACTGAGTGATGTTTCAAAGTCTTCGAAGCGGAAAATCACACACAACTAGCCCGGATTATTTGACATGACAACTGGGTTGTCGATTGTCTTTGCGGATCGGCAAACCGCCCGGCGGAGAGCAATTTACAGCTCGTTCCCCGGAGGAGGGCAGCTGCAGTTGTTGTGCTGCTAACGTGCAGCTAATGTGCATGAGGAGAGCTTTTTACATGCCTACCAGTGATCAAACGTAAGTAGTCCTTTATTTAAAGAAAGTTTGTAGTGTTTACTTTGTAATCGCTGTATTCGTATTTGACATAATACAAAACAAGATGTTTACTCACTTCCTCTTAAGTCCAATGGTCCCACAGTAGTAGGGCTTGTTTTGGACAATATCCACGGTGAATGGGAACCTTTTGAAACTCCAAAAAGGCCCACACGCCTTCCCCTCATAAAGCAAGACTTTTCTGCAGCCGTTTGGCTGGCGTGATGCGAAAAATAAATGTATTAATCCGCAAAATCAGCTGAAACCTTAGTCCTCATACACAACATTACGGCTGTTTAGTGAAGAGGACGCCTTCACCTGTACACGCCACAGGGCCCTCCTCCTCAATGCAAGACCGAAGCCAGAAGTCACTCATTTTCATGGCGCGGGATTCAAAAAAACTAAATAAATATAGCGATCACTTCCACACACATCCAAGCGGTCCATATCATTCAGGAGCATAAAATACCGCGTGTAATATAGAATAAACATGTTTTTTCGTGTCACATACACTTTAAGCTAGAGGACTTTTGCTATGCAAGTTAGCCAATTGGCTAACTTGCATAGCAAAAGTCCTATTGCTATTATAAATTATAAATGCTATTAAAAGGAATAGTATCGTTTCTCGTATTTACTGTTTGACTGTTTGTATTACTCTAACCAGGCATTAAAATCACTCACCTGTCGGCGAAATTTGCCATTTTGAAGTCAAAAAGGGTGACCTACATGAATTGTGTAGATCCGAGGAGAAATTTTTTGGAGGGGGGGGGCGAGAGAATTTTTTTTTTAATGTCGGGAGAGCGGCACAAAGCCAAAAAAGAGCACTAGAGTAGCCAAAACATTCACTTACAGTGCCCTCCATAAATATTGGCACCCCTGGAAAAGATGTGTTTTTTAGCTTCTAATATTTTTTTTTTTAATTCAAATAATATGGGACCTTAATGGAAAAAAAAGAAAAATCTAACCTTCAGTACAAGTGCATTCATTCAGTGGGGAAAAAATCCCACATGAAGAAAAAATTATTTGACATCAAATAATGTGTGTCACAATTATTAGCACCCCTGGTGTTAATACTTTGTACAACCCCCTTTTGCCAACATAACAAGGTCTAGGTCTCATTCATTAGGTCTCTGATTCATTTGGTGGTTTTGAGATCACTAACTGCCATAAAACAAGACTAAAACTAGTCTAAAGACTAAAAGGACAACAATTCCAACGACCTGGGCCAGCGTAATTCCCATATTTCTATTAAGGTTCCATATTATTTCAATAAAAAGAAATATTAGAAGCTAATAAACACATCTTTTTCAGGGGTGCCAATAATTATGGAGGGCACTGTAGACAATGGATCATCCGAGAGTTTGACGGATCATGCTCGCTCAACGACGTTGCTAGGATGTATGATTGGTTAATTGCCCTTTGAGGGACGGAGTTTGCAAAAGGTCAATTAAGAATTCTTAGAACCTAAACAGCTCCATAAAGTTTAAGAATCCCTCAGAGTCCTGTTGGAACTTCTCAAAAGTGGGATTGCCCAGGTCAACATGGCGGTTCTTTCTTTGATTCATGATGAAAACAATGAAAAATGCTTTGGTATTTCACAGCTTTGAGGGACGTCAACAAGTCCCAGAACAAATTAATCATTCCGCCGCGGTTCCCGGCGGAGTTCAAATTTTTTTTAAACATCATCCAAACGCTCCTGTTTGAGCTTTTCTAAACGTCTCTCTCCTGTTTCACGAGAGGAACAAAGCGACTCATTTTCAGAATATTTGGGAAAGTTTTATTTCCCAAAAGGAGCTTTTTAATTGGCGTTTTGAAGCCAGCGAGGCAGGCTGCGAGTGAGGTATCGCCCTTGAGAGTTCATCAGCAAACCCGTTTCAGTCTTCGGCAGCGTTCCAAATGGGTCTGGTGTCGGGAGCATCTCGGGACGTCTGTGATTCGACTGAAAGGTATGTGTTTTTATTGTAGAGTTGCTATGTTCACTACTTGTCTGCCTTTGACAGCGATAGACGTCCAATCCATTTGACTCGGGCCCTAGACAATGATTGGTTTCCATGGTGTAAATGATCCTTCTGTGAATTGAAATGAGTTTATCACAAGTAGACGTGGTCTACATTCGTGTATTTGCTGCCATCCCTCCTGCTTCAAATGGATTGGACATCTAACGCCGTCAATATCAGTTATTGAGTTCAAAAACAAAATTTGTTCTTCCCTTGGCCTGCACCCTCCCGTTGATGAGTTTATTATTGAAGTGATCAGGCAGTAATTTAGTATTACAATAATTTTATTATACATATTAGGGCTGTCAAACGATTAAAAATTTTAATCGAGTTAATTACAGCTTAAAAATTAATTAATCGCAATTAATTGCAATTTAAACCATCTATATAATATGCCATATTTTTCTGTAAATTATTGTTGGAATGGAAAGATAAGACGCAAGATGGATATATATATATCTTCAGCATGCGGTACTTAAGGACTGTATTTGTTTATTATAACAATAAATCAACAAGATGGCATTAACATTATTAACATTCTGTTAAAGTGATCCATGGATAGAAAGACTTGTAGTTCTTTATGAAAAATGTTAGTACAAGTTATAGAAATTTTATATTAAAACCCCTCTTAATGTTTTCGTTTTAATAAAATTTGTAAAATTTTCAATCAAAAAATAAACTTGTAGCCCGCCATTGTTGATGGCAATAATTACTTACACTATAAAATCAGTCGCACCCAAGCGCCAGCAGAGGGCAGCAAAACTCCGCAAAACACAATTAACAAGTGGGCCTTTCACTCCTCTGTCATTTAAATCTGTCTGAGCTGGGCCAAGTGCGTTAATTGCGTCAAATTTTTTAACGGGATTAGTTTAAAAAATGAATTAACGCCCGTTAACGCGATGATTTTGACAGCCCTAATACATATATTAAAAAAAAAACAAAACAAAAAAAAGCATCGCTATAAGGGATAACTCACGACACAATGCATGTCGATATGCACCGGAGCCCCTCAAGGCTGCGTGCTGAGCCCGCTTCTCTATTCCTTGTATACTCATGACTGTACACCTGTCCACTCATCAAACACCATCATAAAATTTGATGACGACACACTCAGAGAGGTAAAAAAGAACCATAGAGTGTCTGCTAAAGACTTAAAGAAATCAGTGGTACAGTCCAATATCTCTGTGCACACGTCAACTACGTATATGTAAAACTATGGCCAAAAATGGTGCTCATGGGAGGACTCCACGGAGTAAGCCACTGCTGTCTTAAATTTAAAAAAAAAAAAAAAACATTGTTGCCCGTTTAATGTTTGCGAAAAGGCACTTAGACACTCCACAGAAGTTTTGGCAAAATATTTTGTGGACTGGTGAAACCAAAGTTGAATTGGGAGTAAAACACAACGTCACGTGTGGAAAAGAAATGGAACAGCTCACCAACATGATTTGGGGCAGTTTTGCTGCCTCAGGGCCTGGACAACATGGAATCATTAATGGAAATGAATTCAGAAGTTTATTCGGATGTTTTGCAGGAAAACTTGAGGCCGTCTGTCAGAACAGTTGAAGCTAAAAAGAAGATGGATGCTGCAACAAGACAATGATCCAAAACACAGAACTAAGCAACTTCAGAATGGTTTCAGAAGAACAAAATACACGTTCTGGAGTGGCCAAGTCAAAGTCCAGTCTTGAATTCTATTAAGATGCTGTGGCATGACCTAAAGACAGCGATTCATGCCAGACATCCCAGGAATCTGACTAAACTACAGCAGTTTTGTAGAGAAGAATAGGCCAAAATTAGTCCTGATCGGTGTGCCAGACTGATCTGCAGCTACAGGAAGCGTCTGGTTGAAGTTATTGCTGCCAAAGGGGTGGGGGGCTACAAAATATTAAATGTGAGGGTTCACCACTTATTTTTCCCCCTTTTGTTATTGTTTTCATACTATCCTCATTAAAATATGAAAACCTATAAATATTTGGGTGGTTATAATTAAAGCAGATACTGTATTTTCATCTGTGTGATTTTGACAAAGATCAGATAACATTTGATATTGATTTTTTGCAAAAATGTGAGAAATTCCAAAAGGTTCAGCTAGTTTTCATACCACTGTACCACTTTTGAACGATATTTTGTCACAAATCTAACCGGCATTGGCGGGCAAAACATGGTATCGGTGCAACCCTAATGTTAATCTTGCCTTCATGAATGAAGCCCAGTGGCTCTGGAGAGAAGTGGCGCTAATACGGCAAGAAATGGACCTTTCAAATACTAAATCCACGATCGCAGCTGCTGCCTTTTCTAATGAGGGTGGGCATAACGGAGACCCCCGTGCATACACATGCACTCCCACACGTGTATAATTCGCGCACGTCAGCGCTTTCTCAGATCTAAAAATATGAATTAAAGGCCAGGAGTGTAGCGTAGCCAGGGCACGCCAGCTGCTAATCCCTCCCCGCAGAACCCGGTCCGAGGCGGATGAGCATGAGGCGGATCAAGAGTCGGGGAAATTATGAATGTGTGTCGGCAGCTTGTTGTTTGACTTAACCGCGCGTGATTGCGGGGGGGTTTCTCTCTCAACCGCCCCCGAACCCAAGTAATCCCGGTAAATACGATGGCACATGTGCTCGTTGACATGAAGTGATTAGACGACAGGGTGAAAAAGTAACTTGGTTGGGTGTAGAATGAACATTCTAGCGACCCGCTAGGGGGTCCAATGCGGCCCGCGGGGTTGTTCCGTCTTTCTTGTAGCTCATTCATACCGTACATAGAGAATGACATGCTTTTATTTTGACATTGGCGCCGATCGTTTGGGTCCGATCACGTCATTTTCAAAGTATCGGAATTGGCAAAAAAAATATCGAACATGACTTTAATATATATATATATATTTTTTTATTAAATCGTTTTCTAATTGGATTTAATGTTACAGACAAAATGTCTTACACTCATCCAGAGTCTTTAGTTTTGGCTTAAAGTAGGGCTATCAAATTTATCGCGTTAATGGCGGTAATTAATTTTTTAAAAATTAATCAAGTTAAAATATTTAACGCAATTAAGGCATGCGCTGCACGACCCACTCATGCATTGTCGCGTTCAATCAATAACGGCGACGTTTTACCTATATAAAGAGCTAAAAGGCAGCGTAAAATGAGTAGACTGAATTACAGCAGACTTCGGAGCCTTTTTTCAGTTGGCTAAAGCCTTTAAATCCCTCTCTCAACAATTAGAAATATCGTGGGAAAGCAATGTGAGGGAGAAAGATAGTAGTTGATCTTTTTCTTAACATCCTATGTTATTTCCCAACGCAGAGAAGATATATCAATTGGTACCACTACGCACAGTCATGGTTGCACTTCCCATCATGCATTTGGGCAGAAAAGTTAAATGGCTACAGTATCATTTACTGAAAGCTCAACAAATACACTAGATGGCAATATTTAGTCATAAAATACAAAGTCACATTTATCCTTTAAGAATTACAAGTCTTTCTATCCGTGGATCCCTCTCACAGAAAGAATGTTAATTATGTAAATGCCATCTTGAGGATTTATTATCATAATAAACAAATACAGTACTTATGTACTGTATGTTGAATGTATATATTCGTCCGAGTTTTATTCATTTTTTTCTAAATGCATTGCCAAAACGTATATGAAATGGAAAAATTATCGGGAATGATTGGAATTGAATTGGGAGCAAAAAAAAAAAAAAGCAATCGGATCGGGAAATATCGGGATCGGCAGATACTCAAACTAAAATGATCGGGATCGGATCGGGAGCAAAAAAACATGATCGGAACAACCCTAATATATACTTCTATTATTATTTATATCATTAGTATTGTTATATACAATATGATTTTTTGTTGTTGTTGTTATTTGTTTCTGGCATCAAGAGGTTAACATATATAATTTTTTTTACGTCTTCTGGAAACCAACGCCTGTGTGACAGTAATTTACAAAATGACATTTGGTTTCACTGTATTTGATTCTATCTATCTATCAACATTTAAAAAACAAAAAAACAAAAAACAGCAGAATAGTAGAACAAGTGACCTTATGCATCCTCCATTTTTTTCTGCAATGAGACATCGAAGGACAAACCAGAAGCTAATCCCCACGTATAATTCATCTTTCTTTAGGGAGGCGGAGCCTGCGGATGGCAGCAGGACGGCCAGATGTTACTTCCTTGCGCGCAACCCCCATTGCCTCACCTCTCACCATCCTTACACTTAACATAGTAGTACTCACTGCTTCTCATTTAGCTAAGCAAACAGTTATTCTGTGAATTCAAAGTTTATGGTAAATAGAGTTGTCCCGACTAGTCGACGTAGTCAATATGACGTACATTGGGGCAAATAAGTATTTAGTCAACCACTAATTGTGCAAGTTCTTCCACTTCAAAATATTAGAGAAGCCTGTAATTGTCAACATGGGTAAACCTCAACCATGAGAGACAATGTGGAAAAAATCCCCAGAAAATCACTGTTTGATTTTTAAAGAATTTATTTGCAAATCATGATGGAAAATAAGTATTTGGTCAATACCAAAAGTTCATCTCAATACTTTGTTATGTACCCTTTGTTGGCAATAACGGAGGCCAAACGTTTTCTGTAACTCTTCACAAGCTTTTCACAAACTGTTGCTGGTATTTTGGCCCATTCCTCCATGCAGATCTCCTCAAGAGCAGTGATGTTTTGGGGCTGCCGTAGGGCAACACGGACTTTCAACTCCCTCTACAGATTTTCTATGGGGTTGAGATCTGGAGACCGGCTAGGCCACTCCTGGACCTTGAAATGCTTCTCACGAAGCCACTCCTTTGTTCCCTGGCTGAGTGTTTGGGATCATTGTCATGCTGAAAGACCCAACCACGTCTCATCTTCAGTGCCCTTGCTGATGGAAGATTTTCCCTCAAATCTCTCGATACATGGCCCCATTCATTCTTTCCTTTACACAGATCAGTCGTCCTGGTCCTGGTAGAACTTGCACAATTGATGGTTGACTAAATACTTATTTGCCCCACTGCAAATGCGTTGACGAGCACATCATACTTTCGACGGTTAGAGCTGAAATTCAGAATTTTTGGCTTGGTCTTCACATCATCCGGGGTTTAATTAGGTGTTGGAGTTGATTTCAACAAATTCTGTGCAGTTAGTGAGTTATTTGATCGTTTCAGGGCTCAGGAGTGGCTAAGCTAGCGCGAGTGATTGGGACCAACTTAGCATGCCAATAAAAAAATGATACAGATCTACGAACAGATCCAAAATAGTCAAATAAATTGAACATGCAGATCATTGTTCCAAAACACACATGCAGGCAAAACAATGTCACAAAAAGACTGCCATAATTCATTTTATTCTGCAGGACTATTTTTTTTAGATGCGTAATACGACCAGAATAGAGAGGAGTGCTTCAGCCACTTGTGCTCACGCTGCATTTGTGGAAGGTTGGAAGTCGGAAATCTGCCGCTTGGAGGGTAAATGGTGTAAATGGTGTTATACTTGTATAGCGCTTTTCTACCTCTCAAGGTACTCAAAGCGCTTTACACTACAAGTTGTGACTTCAAAACGTTCCAATCGAATGTAAACAATCAATAAAATTCCTACAGCAAAATACACAAAGGCCACAATTATTTAATGGTTTGAAAAAAAATTTCCCCCAAAAATTATTAAAATTTATTTTTTAACCCTTTTCGTAACTGTGGTCACAACAGTGGGCAAAAGTCGATACCTAACAAGGGGTTAATTTATTTTTCAAATTTGGATTATTATTATTTTTTTATTGGATTCTATCATTTAAGAATGATTTCTATTCTAAAGGAGTTTTTTTTTTTTTTTATTTCTATTTTTTCATTAGCCATAACTTTTTTTTTTGTAATATGAGTTTTTTAAAAAAAATATTGTAATTTTTTAGTATTTAAATATTGTTTGAAAAAATATTTATTTATAATTTATCGAAATGTTTTTATTTAAAATAATTAACTAATAATTGATGATTTTTTTAAAAAAAGTTCTCCTCCATTAATTTATTCATTTCATTTAAAATTATTGTATTTTAATTTTTTTTTAAATTGACCGTCGCAAAAAAAAAAAAAAATAAATAAATAAATAAATGAGTGGGCAACATTAGTCATACAATTGGATGTCAAACTGGGGCTCCAAAATATTGTCCCGTGGGCCTCAATTGGCCCTCGGTCAGCCACTTCGAGACCCTCGCCCTATACGAATGTAATAAAAACTAGAGATGGCGATCGATCGGGTCTGATCACGTCATTTTCAAAGTATCGGAATCGGCAAAAACATATCAGACATGTCTTTTTTTAATATATATTTATTTTTTAATTACATCGTTTACTAATTGTATTTAACGTTACAGACATAATATGTTACACTCATCCAGAGTCTAGTTTAGGCTTAAGGTAGGGTTATCAAATTTATCCCGTGAACGGCGGTAATTAAAAAAAAAAAAATTTTTATCACGTTAAAATATTTAACGCAATTAACGCATACGCTGCACGACCCACTCACGCATTGTCGCGTTCAATCTGTAATGGCGCCGTTTTACATATATATAGAGCTAAAAGGCAGCGTAAAATGGGTAGAGTGAATTTTGGCAGCCTTTGGAGCCTTTTTTTAATTGGCTAAAGCCTTAAAATCCCTCTCCCTACAATTAGAAATATCGTGGGAAGCAATGTGGGGAAGAAAGGTAGTAATTGATCTTTTTCTTAACACCCTATGTTTTTTCCCAACACAGAGAAAATATATCAATTGGTACCACTACGCACAGTCATGGTTGCACTTCCCATCATGCATTTGGGCAGAACAGTTAAATGGCTACAGTATCATTTACTGAAAGCTCAACAAATACACTAGATGGAAATATTTAGTCACAATATACAAAGTCACATTTTTCCTTTAAGAATTACAAGTCTTTCTATCTGTGGATCCCTCTCACAGAAAGAATGTTAATGATGTAAATGCCATCTTGAGGATTTATTGTCATAATAAATAAATACAGTACTTATGAACTGTATGTTGAATGTACATATTTGTCCGAGTTTTATTCATCTTTCTCTTAATGCATTGCCAAAATGTATATGATCGGGAAAAATTATCAGGAATGGTTGGAATTGAATCAAATGCAAAAAAAAAAACAAAAAAAAGCAATCAGATCGGGAAATATCGGGATCGGCAGATACTCAAACTAAAACGCTCGGGATCGGATCGGGAGCAAAAAAAAAAATGATCGGAACAACCAAGTCTTTCTATCCGTGGATCCCTCTCACAGAAAGAATGTTAATAATGTAAATGCCATCTTGAGAATTTATTGTCATAATAAATAATAAACAAATAATAAATAAATAAACAAATACAGTACTTATGTACTGTATGTTGAATATTTGTCAGAGTTTTATTCATTTTTTTCTTAATGCATTGCCAAAATGTATATGATCGGGAAAAATTATCATTATCATCATTTGAAAAATACAACTAAAAATAAAATACTAAATAAAGATTTTTTTCAAAATGATAGTCTTTCTATCCGTGAATCCCTCTCACAGAAAGAATGTTAATAATGTAAATGCCATCTTGAGGATTTATTGTCATATATTCGTCCGAGTTTTATTCATTTTTTTCTTAATGCATTGCCAAAATGTATATGATCGGGAAAAATTATCGGGAATGATTGGAATTGAATCGGGAGCACAAAAAAAAAAAAAAAAAAGCAATCGGATCGGGAAATATCGGGATCGGCAGATACTCAAACTAAAACGATCGGGATCGGATCGGGAGCAAAAAAAAAAACATGATCAGAACAACCCTAATCAAAATGTATACAACAATACTACTACTACTAATAATAATAAGTAATAATAATAGTGTATATAAAGAAGATTCATTTGAAAAATACAACTAAAAATGAAATACTAAATAAATATTTTTTAAAAAATAAAGTCTTTCTATCCGTGAATCCCTCTCACAGAAAGAATGTTAATAATGTAAATGCCATCTTGAGGATTTATTGTCATATTCGTCCGAGTTTTATTCATTTTTTTCTTAATGCATTGCCAAAAGGGAAAAATTATCGGGAATGATTGGAATTGAATCGGGAGCAAAAAAAAAAAAGCAATCGGATCGGGAAGTATCGGGATCGGCAGATACTCAAACTAAAACGATCGGATCGGGAGCAAAAAAACATGATCGGAACAACCCTACTAAAAACATTTAACAGGGAAAAAAAACATCATAATTAGTGCATGAAAGGGTTAATAATGTAAATTCTTGACGGAACAACTCTTCCACCGGTCCTGAGGCTAAAACACCGGAGCACAACGCTGACACGAGCACGCGTTGCGTGTTTCGCTTTCCGTCTAATTGGCTCCCTATTGAGTTGTCGTGTCTTTAGCTGACTGCTGTTTGTTTGAAGATCCTGACAGAAAAGGTGAAAGTTCACTATTCTAACGCTCACTCTTAATCCGGCCAGTCTAATTGAGCCCCGCTGGATTTGCGCTTGATAAAATGGGAAAACCACCGGAGAGCGTTTGGACTCGCCCTGGATGAAACAACATGTTTAATTTTTATTAGAAGAACATGTAGGACCTAATTGTTTATTTGTGAAATAATCAAGATGTATAACAAGGGTTTGTAAGTCGAAATAATCGCATGTCGAGCAGGATTTTCCCAAAAGAATACATTATAATTCGATTAATTCCTTCTACAGCTCATAAACTTTCACTAAATCCTTCGGGTACACTAACTGACAAACTGCATGGAATATGTTGAAATCATCTCCACCGACTAATTAAACCCCCGCTAACTCGAAGGTTAAGCCTAAAGTAAAAAATTCTGAACTTCGGTTAGTGTTAAGGGCATAAGTGGAGTTTGAGGGGGGGCTAGGGGGAGCCAGGCCCCCCCTGGTGTCCGAACAGTATCATTGCATGTAATTGACTTTCCTATATATATAAAAGTTGTAAAGCAAGAAAACAAACAACAAAAATGAATTAAATGAACAAAAAAAGATATTTTTATAATGGGTTAAATTTATTTTTCGAACAGATCATGTGACTAGCACCTTAGACGGTAATGTGCTTTACGTATTATTTAAAAAAGAAAAAAAAGAAAAAAAGAAAAAAAAGGAGGCCAATTTTATTTTTCAAATTATTTTTTTCTTTGATTGAAAATATATGATAAGCAACTTTTTGGGGAATTGATCGATTTAGACACAAATACCCAACCCATAATATGGCCCAAACACAAAAAGGATTGCTAAAATTAAAGAAAACTTTTTTAATGAAAAATTATGTGTTCAAAGGCAAATTTTTGAGTCTTAAATATTTTTTCACATTCAAAAACTTTTTTGTCTATGTTTGAAATTTTTCATTTTTTGTGATTGAGGTGATTTTTTTTTTTTTTTTAAATATATTTTTTTGTATGAAGCAACTTATTTTTTGATCGAATAATAAAGGCACAAATGTCCTAGCCAAAATGTGGCCCAAACACAAAACAATATTACTTCAATCAAAAAAAGTTGCTTCAATAAAAAAAAAAATCAAATAAAAAATTTTTTTATTTCAAATTTATTTTTGCATTCAAACGCTTTTTTTGATTGAAGTGACTTTTTTTTTTTTTTTTTTAAATCGAATAATGAAGACACAAATCTACCCCCATATTGCTCCGCCCAGGGAATACAATTTTTGACGGAGGTAACTACATTGGCACGACACCAGCGGGCGTATCATATTCAATGGATGATGTTCTTGGCGAAAAGTATAGCTGTCCTGCCAGCAGCCTGATTTAGTATCCCCCTCAAGAATGATGGGAAACAAAAAAAAAAAAAAACGCTCATTTTCAAATTATTATAAATATTCTTGTAAGTTAATTTTATCGCTGATGCTGCGTTTCGGGGTCATCAAGTACGATGACCAAAGGCCAAAAGTATTGGCACCCCTGCAATTCTTTAAGATAATGCTCAATTTCTCTCTCAACTTCACAGTGGGTATGGTGTTCTTCGGATGCAATTCAGTATTCGTTGTCCTCCAAACACGAGAACCTGTGTTTCTACCAAAAAGTTCTATTTTGGTTTCATCTGACCATAACACATTCTCCCAGTCCTCTTCTGGATCAGAAAAATTCCCTCAACACTAATGCTCTCTCGTGAACCGCAGACAGGCCTGGACGTGTACTTTCTTCAGCAGGGGACACGTCTGGCAGTGCAG
Organism: Corythoichthys intestinalis; assembly: GCF_030265065.1. Classification (NCBI taxonomy): domain Eukaryota; kingdom Metazoa; phylum Chordata; class Actinopteri; order Syngnathiformes; family Syngnathidae; genus Corythoichthys; species Corythoichthys intestinalis. The sequence continues at coordinate 2,022,590 of NC_080398.1, forward strand.
GACTTGAGTCCCTGGCGGTGCATTGTTACTGATAGTAGCCTTTGTTACTGTGGTCTCAGCTCTCTGTAGGTCATTCATTAGGGCCCCCATGTGGTTCTGGGATTTTTACTCACCGTTCTTCAGTGTTGGGTGTAACGCCGTAATCAATAACGCCGTTACGTAACGGCGTTATTTTTTCAGTAATGGGTAATCTAACTAATTACTTTTTCCGCCGTTACAACGCCGTTACCGTTACTGACGGTCAAAAGCGGTGCATTACATACTGTGAATAAATTGAAGAAACTACCAGCCGTGTTGAGTCGACTCTCTGCCCTGTTGATTTGTCATCCAAGACTTGGGGTGCGTTCAGGTTCGAGAATAGCGCACGTACTTCTGACTCCAAGCTGTTTGTCCCTGCTCATTATATTAGACTATGCTTTCCAAAGTTTGGTAACGTTTCTGTGTTTGCTACACCTGATGCTAGCCTCGTTCCCATCTCCCACTGTCAGCCAGCAATAATTCTGCTTCCATCTTGAGGACGGCAGACGCTTTGAAGGTGACATGAATTGTCGGGAAACGACCTACCTGAATGCAGCCCCTCGAGAGATGCGATGGAAGTGATTGTGATTGGCTGAGGGTTAGAGTCATGTGTCGTGGAAAGCCAATCAGAGCCGGTGATTTCACAAGCAAACCGGAACAGCGCGTGCGGCAAACACACACGCAAAACAGATGCACAGGGTCGGGATGGCAAAGCATTCAGAAGAAAATCTGTCCGTTAAGAGGTGGAAATATAGACACTATTTCAAGTTTGTCGAAATTAAAGGAAGGAACCTGCATGTAATGTGGAATTTATGTCCCGGGGCAAAGCTTTTGTCGACATCTGTGGTAAGCAATTCAAATCTGCTGAATCACCTAACAAGTTAACTACCTGTCTGTTCTTCTCTATTTCACTGACTCGAATACTGCTCAGAAAATTTCAAATTCTTTGACATACAACAAGTTCATTTTAAAGTAATGGAAATAGCTACTTTCCCTGGTAACTAGTCACTTTTACTATAGAGTAATTCAGTTACTAACTCAGTTACTTTTTGGAAGAAGTAGTGAGTAATGTAACTAATTACGTTTTTTAAAGTAACGTGCCCAACACTGCCGTTCTTGTGATCATTTTCACGCCGCGGGGTGAGATCTTGCATGGAGCCCCAGATCGAGGGAGATTATCAGTGGTCTTCCATTTTCTAATAATTGCTCCCACAGTTGATTTCTTTACACCAAGCGTTTTACCTATTGCAGATTCAGTCTTCCCAGCCTGGTGCAGGTCCACAATTTTGTCTCTTGTGTCCTTCGACAGCTCTTTGGTCTTGGCCATAGTGGAGTTTGGAGTGTGAGTGACTGAGTTGTGGACAGGTGTCTTTTATACTGATAATGAGTTAAAACAGGTGCCATTAATACAGGTAACGAGTGGAGCCTCGTTAGAAGTTAGACCTCTTTGACAGCCAGAAATCTTGCTTGTTTGTGGGTGACCAAATACTTATTTTCCACTCTGATTTAGAAATAAATTCTTTAAAAATCACACAATGTGATTTTTTTTTTCCCCACATTCTGTCTCTCATGGTTGAGGTTTGCCCATTTTGACAATTACAGGCCTCTAATCTTTTCAAGTAGGAGAACTTGCACAATTGTTGGTTGACTAAATACTTATTTGCCCCACTGTTTATGTATGCAGTGTATAGACACACAGAGACTGTATGGCTCTCATGGAATCATATTTTAAAATATGTTGGGTGTTTTGGCTCTCTCGGTCAAAAAGGTTCCTGGTTTGGAAAAATGAATGAGTTAGATTGCTCGTTACTGAAAGAAAGTAATCAGATTGCAATAACATGTCACTCAGTAACGCATTAGAGACAACACTGGTGATGACCAGGATGAAAAAGGAAACAGCAGAAGGGCACTGTTACACACAGGAATCAAGTTTTGGTGGTGCGCCACCTAAACATTGGGAATGCATACTACATCGGCAAGTTGGAGGCTTCATGCACTTTGGCACTTCCGTGTACATGCGATTTTCCCCATGCAAAATGGTCGTGTGAACGTGGAATTAAAATAACGGCAAAACGCCTCTTTTGCGTTATTGTGTAATATCGTTGTCATATAAATGTTGTCTAAGCGTATTTTATAGTGTCGCACCAACACTGATACTAGTATTGGAAGGAGGCCTGAAAAAGCATTACAATGCAGTAGAGCTGAAACGAATACTCAAGCAACTCGAGTAACTCGAGTTTAAAAACTGATCCGAGTAATTTTATTCACCTCGAGTAATGGTTTATTTTGACAGCTCTAAGCATCACGTTTTGCTCAGACTACTTTTAATGCGGGACAACGCGCTGATGTCACGTGCGTAGAGGAAGAAGCAAAAAAAAAAAACTTACTGCAGCCGACAACTGCTACAAACGACGCCGACGTTGCTAAATACTATCCCGCACATGCTACGTTAGTTGCAGCTAGCACATGCTACGTTAGTTGCAGCTAGCGTCTGATGAGTCTCATAGAGATCACATGTATGTTGAACTAGATGCGCATTGACAGACTAGGCCGCGTCTGGGCAGCGTTAGCAAACAGCCGCCATCTTAAAGCAGTAGAGCGCTAAGCGCTAATAAAAAGCGCTAAACGCTAATAACTAAGATTAACGTAACTGTCTCAGTCACTAGCTCACGTAACGTTACCCCTGCGGAGGGCTAGGTTTCTATTAATTATGACCACTTTCGATGCGTGGCTAACGTGTCTTACGTACAGGCTTTAACATAACATAGCTTTGTGAGTGATGAGGGTGTAAAATAAAAACTCAATAATGCTAACTATCAATTTTAGCTTAGTAGTCATTGCTGGATAAAACACCAAGTAGCACTGGTCCCTAATGGGCTCCAATACAGCCTGTATCATACGTTTATTTTGAACAGTGCAAAAACTCAAAATCCTATCAGGACTTACAGTTTAGACTAACTTAAAACTTAACTAGAACTTAAAAATGGCTTGACACAAATAGAAATTCAATTGAAAAACGTGGGAAAAAATCCTAACTTTTAAGTGATGAGTGTTATCAAGCGTAAAGGCATTTTTAGGTGTATATATATATATATATATATATATATATATATATATATATATATATATATATATATACATATATGTAATATACTTTTTAAAAATAAGATCTAAAGGTTTTTTGAGTGAAAGCAGTGAATTAGTCTTTTTTTTTTCTAATTCTAGTTACGTCTGAGATGCAATTGTTGGCTGTTTTCAACAATATACATAAAAAATAAAGACATTGATTGACTGAAAATGATAAAATGTCTTGTTTTCTCATGTATATCTATAATTGCTCTTCACCTAAAAATATATTTGTTTTATCCGATTACTCGATTAATCGATAGAATTTTCAGTCGATTACTCGAGTACTAAAATATTCGATAGCTGCAGCCCTACAATGCAGGCATTGGTAGTATCATCATCTAGTATTGAGAAGCAACAAAAACGTTTAAGAATTCATAAATCTTAAACTTTGTTCAGCCATTTTGGATAAATTCCAAGGCTTACTTTGATGAATTAATGTGAGAGAACTTCCAATGATCCTTGTTTTTAATAGAGGAGCTTTCCCTGCCAGAGCAATATTCCCGGCAGGACACGTCACTCTAGATGGCACGGCCACCGTGGTCCGATCCCGAGACTTGGCCGTCCAGACTCTCGCCGCCGGGCGGTAATATAGCGTCTGGGCGGCTCGCCAACGCGCAGAAACAAAAACATCCGGAAAAAAAAAGTCTCAAATCCTCTCAGAGCTAACAGCTTGGGGATTTTTCCGTCCATATTCTGATTATCTCCACCACCATCACGGACGTGTCGGAGGATCAGAGAAGCTTGCTCAGAGTGATACTGCTACGAGAGCTAAATCTGGCATCTTTCTCTACAACACGGGTGTCAAATTTAAAGCCCGGGGGCCAGATTTGGCTCCTCACATCATTTTGCGAGGCCAGCAACGGTAAATTATGTGCATTGACTTTATTCATTGATCATCATTCGATCGCTGTCAAAATGGACTGGACGTCCATCGCATGGCAGCCAATGAGTTTTATAAAAGTTAAAATAACTTTCTGTATTTGTTCATGAAAAATTGTGGAGTATATAGAATATGTATATACTGCATATTTGAAATTAAAAAATATTTTTTAAAAAGGAAATATCACCAGTTGGTCTTTTTTGTGTGTGTGTATTTACAAGTATTTTCCCTTTTAATTTTTTTATGTAAATACAAAAATTAAAATATACAAAACTAAAAAGACAATGTTTCCTATTGTTTAATTTTTAATTAAAAGAAAAATTAACAATGACATTAAATTAGTTTTTCTAATAAACGAACAAAAAGTATAAAATAAAAAAAAATAAAAATTATGTCCACTGATTTTTTCCGTTTTTTTTTTTTTTTTTTTTTTTTTTATATACATACATATTTTTTCCCTTATGAAAAAAAATTATATTAATGAACACTTTTATTAAATTAAAAATAAGAGAATATTTGCTGTTGTTTGCTTTGAGCGTTTGTTTAAAAAAATATGATTTATAAAATACAAAAAATATAAAAAATATTTAACAATTAAAAATTAAATATTTAACTTTAATTAATTTAATTAGTAAATTAAAAAAAATAATTATTTTAGATTTAGGAAATGAAAAAGAAATTATTAAATGAAAATGAGAAAATATTTCTTTTTGTTTCCTTTTAGTGTTTGTTCAAATTTAAAAAATAATTATTACAATAATGAAAATTTATCATTTATAAAATACAAAATATATATAGCTGTATAACATTTTACTCAATCATTTTACTTAATATTTTTTCATATTATATATACATACATACATATATTTACAACATTTACAGATTTAATATATAGTTTAAATTAATCTACCAAATAATTAATTAGTAAATTAAACAATAAGAATTAATTTTAAAAAATTAAATAGTAAACATTTCTATGAAAGAAAAATAAGAAAATATTTTTTGATTTTTTTTTGTGTTTTCTAAAAAAAAAAAAAAAAAAAAAAAATTATATATGTAAATGCAACTAAAATAAGATTTATTTTGCATTGATCATGTAGCCCAGGGGTCTCTTTCAACCCTCTAATGCAGCTCAATATTATATTGAATAAATTATTATTATTTGTTTCAAGTTTATTTTGGCCACTTGCAAGATTTAAGTAAGAAGAACTTCCTTCTAGTAGGCAGATCAGGACAGGCTCACTGTTTTGTGTGTTTGTTAACAACACTCATGTATGAATTCACCAACTATGTAAAGTTACGATTGCCACTCGGAAGGTATACCCCCAAGTCTTTGCACCACTCACAGGCGTAACGACTTGTGGGTACACTTTCTAAATAGGAATCGCGACCATACATAGTTCACTCATGCAGCTCATGAATTCACCAACTATGTAAAGTCAAGGTTACAACTCAAAAGGTGCACCCATTCACAGGCGCACAGCCAACTAAAAGTAGTCAAATATGCAACACAGAATACACACATATATATTATATATTGATATGCTGTTATATCATCCCTACCAATGTTGAGACCAAACCTACGCCCTTGTCTAATACAAATAATAATAATAAAAAGATAATAATAATAATAATAATAATAAATAGAAATAGTAGCTTTCTAGTGGCTTTTTGTACCTAAAATGTTCCTTCTCGCTGTATGCACTGCGTTGTTGTGTGCGATACATTATTATGGCTGTCCCCAAGGGATCACGTGCTTCCCGCCAGGAACGGACGGGTGGGTGGGAGGAGAACTGAAGATGCAGCATCAGCAGCAACTTTCTCGCTCACACGCGCGCACAAAGTCAACCTGAATTCTTGCGGACGGTCCCATCATGCTAACTCTCTGAGGTTGTAAGAAAAAAGGACGGGACGGAAGCGTGTGTTTACAGCACTGAGACCGGAATGAAAAGTCGCCATGGAAGCTTGTCAAAACCGGTATGTTTACTCACTCTTTATGACAGAGAATCTATTGTTGCTGTTGTTTTAATGCACCTGGCAGGGCAGACAGCTTTCCGTCGTGTTGTTTTGAGTTTCTACTAAATCAGCTTTATGGACGGCGTGGCCGTGTTACGCTTGATTGAGTCGGAACTGGGACAGTACTTGATCTACTTTGCGTTTAATCCAAATAGTTCTCAAGGTTGAATGAACAATAAAAGCGTCGGTCGCGTTGGACTCAAGTTGTCGTTCAGGTTTGAATTTAGGTAGTTAAAAGGTGCATGGATTTAGATTTAATAAATACGCATAAAACATTGGAAAAAAAGCATTTGTATTGATATTTTTTTAAACTGAAAATACAGCAAAATATTAGAAAATCTTAAAATTATAAAAAATGTTTATAAAAAAAAAAACAAAGTAAAATTAATTTAAAAAATATCCAAAAATAATACTAAAAAACACACAAAATACAGAAATTTTAAAATGCAGCAAAACATACGAAAATCAAAAAACAATGTTTAAAAAAGATTTTTAAAAAATAAAAGATAAATTAATGAAAAATATCGTATAATAGTTTAAAAAAAATAGTAAATGTAAAAATTTTATTGAAAATAAAGCAAGATATAAAGAATATCGTAATAGTAAAAAAGACTAAAAAGGAAAAGTAAAATTATCTAAAAAAAAAATTGTACTCATACAAAATACCTAAAAAGAATAGTAGTCATACATATATAGAAAATTTCATTGAAAATACAGAAAAAATATTAAAACATATTTGAAAATACAGAAAAATATTAAAACATTTTTCGTGTTTACAAAGAAAACATTAAAATAGAACAAAAATTAAAATTAAATAAAAATAATATATAAGTAAATAATGTTCAAAAACAAAAATGGAGGAAGTCATCAATAATTAGTTTTTTATTTTTACATTTTTTAATTTAAAATGATAAATGACATTCTCTAAATTAAACACATTTTTTTTTTATTTAAAAAAAATATTTTCATTTCAAAATTGGTAATTTTATTTCATTTTCAAATTTTGTTGTCCAAAAAATATTGTATTTTAATGCACTGTTTTCCTCAATTTATATTAAAGTTATAGTATATTTAGAAAACAGAAGAAGTAATAGCGATTCATTAAAAAAAAAAAATATATATATATATATATACATATATATACATGTTTCCTGATTCTTGTACCGCAGTGCTTCTCCATTATTTTAAGTTACGTGCCCCCAAGAAGACTAAAACGTCCCCCCCAACTCACTGCCGCCACTGTAAAAAGTATCATTTGTCTATAAAATTTAGTCAAAAGATTAAAATTATTAATCAAGTTAATTACAGCTTAAAAATTAATAAATCGTAATTAATCGCAATTCAAACCATCTCTAAAATATGCCATATTTTTCTGTAAATTATAGTTGGAATGGAAATATAAGACATAAGACAGATATACACATTCAACATACGGTACATAAGTACTGTATTTGTTTATTATAACAATAAATCAACAAGATGGCATTAGCATTATTAACATTCTCTTAAAGCAATCCATGGATAGAAAGACTTGTAGTTCTTAAAAGATAAATGTTAGTACAAGTTATAGAAATTTTATATTAAAACACCTCTTAATGTTTTCGTTTTATTAAAATTTGTAAAATTTTCAATCAAAAAATAAACTAGTAGCTCGCCATTGTTGATGTCAATAATTACACCATGCTCACTCATGGTACTAGCCCATAAAATCAGTTGCACCCAAGCGCCAGCAGAGGGCACCAAACACCAAAAAACAAGTAACAAGCGGACATTACACTGTAATTTTAATCTGTTTGAAAGGGGCATGTGCGTTAATTGCGTCAAATATTTTAAAGTGATTAATTAAAAAAATTAATTACCACCCGTTAACGCGAAATTTTTGACAGCCCTAATCATACCAACCAAAATTAGTATGATACCCCTGGTTTGAGTCTTCTTTCAACTCAAGCTCCCATTCAACTGTAAATATCATACAAGAGAGTGTGCTTTGAAATTTGATTTGGCTTGTATTTATGATTAACTGTTTGATAAAGACAGATGATTCATTAGTCTACATCCACCTTATTTGATTTTGTTGTTTAGTTTGTTTAAAGAAAATAAATGTGTCATTGACACAATTGATATCAGCGCTATGCCCACAAGAAAAAAAAATGTCAATCAGTAGCACATTTTTAATTTGAATGTACAGACTTTTGCCTGATTTGTGTACTGAGAAATTATTTTTATGTTTTATACACAGAGCCTTTATTAAAAACTTGCATAAAACTAACACGTTTTATGCAATTAGAACATAGGGTGTGACTTTTGGGGAAGACGCTTTGCAGCAATACAATTTACTTAGAAGAATATTTACAATAATAAGTTGAAAATGAGAGGTTTTTTTTGTGTCCCATCATTCTTGAATTCTAAATCAGGCTGCTTAGGACAGCTATAGTTTTTTCCAAGATCGTGATCTATTGAATATGGTACGCCCGCTGGTGTCACTGTGCTAATGTAGTTACTAGAGGTGTCCCGATCGATCGGGTCCGATCACGTCATTTTCAAAGTATCGGAATTGGCAAAAAAATATCGGCCATGCCTTTTTTTAACACACATATATATATATATATATATATGTATATATATTTTTTAAATTAAATTGTTTTCGAATTGTATTTAACATTACAAACATAATATGTTACACTCATCCAGAGTCTTTAGTTTAGCCTTAAGGTAGAGTTTTCAAATTTATCCCGATAACGGTGGGAAAATTTTTAACGCAATTAATGCATGCACTGCACGACCCACTCACACATTGTCACGCTCAATCTGTAATGGCGCCGATTTACCTATATAGAGAGATAAAAGGCAGCGTAAAGTGAGTAGAGTGAATTTTGGCAGCCTTTGAAGCCGTTTTTTAATTGGCTAAAGCCTTACAATCCCTCTCCCTTCGATTAGAAATATCATGGGAAGCAATGTGGTGAAGCAAGGTAGCAATCGATCTTTTTCTTAACACCTTATGTTATTTCCCAACGCAGAGAAGATATATCAATTGGTAGCACTACGCACAGTCATGGTTCCACATCCCATCATGCATTTGGGCATGGCTACAGTATCATTTAGTGAAAGCTCAACAAACACACTAGATGGCAATATTTAGTCACAATATACAAAGTCACAAGTCTTTCTATCCGTGGATCCCTCTCACAGAAAGAATGTTAATAATGTAAATGCCATCTGGAGGATTTATTGTCATAATAAACAAATACAGTACTTATGTACTGTATGTTGAATGTATATATTGGTCCGAGTTTTATTCATTTTTTTCTTAATGCAATGCCAAAATGTATATGATCGGGAGAAATTATCGGGAATTATTGTAATTGAATCGGGAGCAAAAATAAGCAATACTCAAACTAAAACGATCGGGAACGGATCGGGCAAAAAAACATGATCGGAACAACCCTAGTAGTTACCCTTGTCAAAATTCGTATCCCCTGGGCGGAGCCACTGTGCTGATTTTCTTAATTTCCCATCAAAAAAAAAAAAAAAAAAAACTTTTTTCCCCTGTTGTATAACGTAACAAAAGTACTGAATGTAAAAAAAGGCAAAGTTTTACTCTTAGAATGACCTATAACTGTTATTACTGTAATTCAAGTCCTGTATGGAGTTTCTCCAATAAGAGTCAATGTCAAAAATACATAACTGTGGTTCTTTTCTGGCTTCAATTAATTGTTTAAGTTGCCATAACTCATAACTAGTGTGTGTGTGTGTGCGCGCGCTCCCGCGGCCAGGGGATACCATTTTCGATGGGGGTAACTACATTGGCAAGACACCGGTGGTGGCTCTGTTGTACAATTAGCGTCTTTAGTGGGGTAAATTGAATTACCCTCCTCCATTTTGGCCGGTCTTTCTGGCGTTTCATGGTCCACATTTACAATCCTTGGTTCTTGCTCAGTAGTTGTTGTCGCTTTTGAAAGCTTAGGTTTGAAAAAAATTACGTAAAATAATTTTGACCCATTATAAAAATATGTTTTTTTTGTTCATTTCATTTATTTTTGTTGTTTTATTGCTTTACAACTTTTATAGACAATATTTTACCGGAAAACTCTTAATTTTAAAATCATATATAGGAAAGTCAACTACATGCAATGACACTTTTCGGCCACCGGGGGGCAGTGCCATAAGATATTATTTCAGGAAATAGTCTTCCATTTTGTCTTCATTGTTTTTTACAACATCCCTTACACAACTTCAAGTTGAATTGTGAAGGTAATTGGAAAAAAATTTACATTTATCCGATTAATCAATGATCAAAATAATGGTTATTTGCAGCCCAAGCTCACATAATTTTGGGGTCACTTCCTATTGATTTTGAGTCACTTAATTGTTAAATTGGGGGTATGTAAAGGTCACTTTTTATTTATTTCAAGTCTCGTCTTATTGACATTGGGGCATTTCTGCACCACTTCTTGTTGATTTTGGGACAATTCGAGAAAACTTTTTTGTCAAAAATAATGACTGCCAATTGGGTCACTTCCTAATAATTTTGGGATCACTTCCTGTACGTTTTTGGCCACTTTGGGGTATTTGCAAGTAACTTTTAGGGCATTTTGGGTCACTTTCTGTTGTTATTGGAGCATTTCTGAATCACTTCCTGTTGGTTTAGGGTTTCTTCTAATGATGTGAGGGCAATTCTGGATCACTTCCTAGGAATTTTTTTGGGTCAAAATTGCCAATCGCCAATTGGGTCACAAATTTTGGGGGCATTTTCAGATGACTTCTCATTGATTTGGGTCACTTGCTAATTTTGCAGAATTTTAAGGTGACTTCCCATACATTTTGTGGCATTCTGGGTCACTTCTTGTCGATTGGAGCATTTCCAGGTCACATTGATTTTGATTCATGCCACTTCCTGTTGATCTAGGGGCATTTTTACATCACTTCCAGTCGATTTTGGGGTCACCTAATGATTTTGGATGCCAATCTGGCTCACTTCCTGTTGATTTTGGTTTGGTTTTTAATGTCAAAAATAATGAAAGCCAATTGGCCTACTTATTTTGTGGCATTTTAGGGTTACCTCCTGTTGTTATTGGAGCATTTCTGCATCACTGTTGATTTCGGGTCTCCTCTTGTGATGTGGGGCAATTCTGGGTCCCTTCTACAAATTTTGGGGCATTTACAGGTGACTTCTTGTTGATTTTGGGTCAATTTCTCACTAATTTGGGGTTATTTAAAGGTCTCTTCCCGTATATTCTGGGCCACCCAGGTCACTTCCTATTGTTTGGAGCATTTGCAGGTCACTTTCTGTTTATTCCTGCATCACTTCCTTTTGAGATCGGGACATTTTTGCATCAATTCTTGTTGATTTTGGGTGTCTTATGATTTTGAGGCAATGTAAGTCATTTACTCCTGATTTGGGGATTATTTAAGAAAGTTTTCTTTTTTTAGGGGGGGGGGGGGGTCAAAAATAATGACCGGCAATTGGGTAACTCACTATTATTTACTGGATATTTTTGGGTCACTTGATGTTGGTTCTAGGTCACTTTGTTAATTTGGGGGTATTTCCAGGTCACTTTCTGCACATTTTGGCGAATTATGGGTCACTTCTTGTTGATTGAAGCATTTATAGGTTACTGTATGTTTATTTATGCATCACTTCCTGGCGATTTTGGGGCAATTCTGGGTCAATTCCTGTTGATTTTGGGTCACTTTTTAAATTTGGTGGTATTTACAGGCAGTGTTGTCACAGATTACAATTTACAGGCAGTGTTGTCACAGATTACTTGAAAAATACATTTAATTACTGATTACGCCTTAAAAAAACTTAATCTAGTTACACTATTGATTACTTTATCAAAGTAAGTAAGTTACTTTAAAAGTAATTTAGCGCAATTTTTCTCCCTTTGCTGTCTCAACATAGTAAAAATGACAATAGAAAAATGCCATCGGAAGTAATCAACTTCCAGGGAATTGAATTTAAAGAGGAAGATCAGAATTTTTCATATAAGGCTTAATATTCAAATTTTAGCGGGGGTTTAATTAGTCGATGGAGTTGATTTCAACCCCCATTGACTCGCACTAGCTTAGCCACCCCGGAGCCCTGAACCTATCAAATAACTGAAAAACTCCCCCGGGACCGCCCTCCCTCTCCGGGCTGGCTGGGTGGGGGCCGTGGCCCCGTGTCGGCGCCCGCGTGGCGTCTCCGCTCGTCTGTGTGGCTGCTTCGTGCCCGGATGGGTTCGCGTAAGGCTGGATATTATTGGCCCTGCTCGGGTGGGGGGTCCTGGTGCCGGGATTGGCGATGGGACGGCGTAGGGTCGGTCGCCAACAGGCTTACACTCACAAGGGATTCACACGATTACTGGGTTCTAGATCACAGCAATGATTTGTGTACACTTTACCCCTTTCTATCACTTAGCTTATAGACTCCCCCACATTCTTCCCCGTCTTTCCCTGGTCAACAGGCCCCCACATGGTGTCAACCGGAAATACATTTAGCTGATGATAGCACCAACATATTAGTAGTTAGTGTAGTTCAATGTATTTCTTGTTGTTGTCTGTGTTTTTTCTCTTTCTTCTCTTGTGTTTCTTTTCTTTTGTTCCCTCATAACCCCTTCCTGTTTGCTGTTTTGCAATAATAAATGAGGTATGTTGAATGATCACAAAGAGAGTATGTCAGACTCTCAATGTGAAACATTAAAACTGCTCAGACTATCCGGGCACTTAGACTTCCATTCTCCGTGTTAAACAGCTGAACAGGACAGGTTAAAATAAAAAAAATAAAGAATAAAATAAAAAATAACCGACAAACTGCATGGAATTTGTTGAAATCAACTCCACTGACTAATTAAACTTCGGGTTAGGGTCAGCATATCAGTGCCAATGTAAAACAATGCAAATTGACTGCACAATAATCAACAACACACAAACAAATTGTGCAATAAACGCAAAGGTTGAGGCAGGCGCGAACGCGCGCACACAAACCGGAAGTACGGCGTACACACAGGCGGTCAGTTTGGCCACAAAACGTGGCGGCAACTAAGCACTTTACACTCAATCGAACTTCCCAACATCCCAAAGAGGCTAAACGAACACGTCACAGTGTGCTACACGAACATGATGTAAACAATGCTCGCTGATGAAGCTACGAAACGGCCATGTAGCAGTTCCAACCTATTGCTGGAAGCCTCCAGAATGAAGGAAAAATACTCACGTTCATTTATGGACGCATATAGATCAACCTTCCCTCGCACTTCTCAACAGGTGACTGCACAAAAATTAATTACCGCGCGTTAACGCGTTAATTTTGACAGCCCTAATATATATATATATATATAAAACGGCGCCATTATAGATTAAACGCGACAATGCGTGAGTGGGTCGAGCAGCGCATGCGTTAATTGCGTTAAATATTTTAATGTGATTAATTAAAAAAAAAATAATTACCACCGTTAACGCGATAAATTTGATAGCCCTACTTTAAGCCAAAACTAAACTAAAGACTGAATGTAAGACATTTTGTCTGTAACGTTAAATACAATTAGAAAACGATTTAATTAAAAAAATACATATACATTAGGGCTGTCAAAATTATCGCGTTAACGGGCGTTAATTAATTTTTTAAATTAATCACGTTAAAATATTTGACACAATTAATGCAGATGCCGCTCAGACAGATTTAAATGACGGTACAGTGAAACGCTCACATGTTAATTGTGTTTTATGGAGTTTTGCCGCCCTCTGCTGGCGCTTGGGTGCGACTGATTTTATAAGCTTCAGCACCTATGAGCATTGTTTAAGTAATTATTGACATAAACAATGGCGGGCTACTAGTTTATTTTTTGCTTGAAAATTTTACAAATTTCATTAAAACGAAAACATTAAGAGGGGTTTTAATATAGAATTTCTATAAATTGTACTAACATTTTTCTTTTAAGAACTACAAGTCTTACCGTATGTTGAATGTATATATCCATCTTGTGTCTTATCTTTTCATCCCAACAATAATTTACAGAAAAATATGGCATATTTTATAGATAGTTTGAACTGCGATTAATTGCGATTAATTACGATTAATTAATTTTTAAGCTGTAATTAACTTGATTAAAAATTTTAATTGTTTGACAGCCCTAATTTTAAAATGATTAATTTTTAAAAAATTAATTACCACCGTTAACGCGATAAATTTGATAGCCCTACTTTAAGCCAAAACTAAAGACTCTGGATGAGTGTAAGACATTTTGTCTGTAACGTTACATACAATTAGAACACGATTTAATTTAAAAGATATATGGCGGAAAACACAGATGAGACTGAAAAAGCAGTTTCGGCTCTTGCACCCCTCTTTAAAATAAACTGCTGTATTTTAAGCCAAAAAAACAGTTGTGCTTGATAGAACAATATGTCTATATGCTGCTATAGCAGATTCATGGCGCACTAAGCCTCCGAACTATTTCTAATTTGTCCGTTTTACCCTGAAGACCCCCGTTTACAGAAGTCGCGCAACTGCTTTTGTTTCAACCTAGCCAGAAAAAGAAGGTAATTATATTTATTATTGAAAATGTCTGTCATTTTTATCTTAGAATCATTAATTGACGTCTAAATTTTAGTTTAAAAAATAAAAACCACTTAAAAAATTATTTACTCGCATATTTTAAACTTTTAAACAAATTACGTCACAATGAAAAATTTGTCGTCTGTAAAAAAATCACGGATATCTACCTCATAACTATCGTTTAATTATATATTTTTTGTTACTGTTGCATTTCCCCTGGTATGTTAGATGATAAATAATTGATCCAAACAAAAAAAAAAAAATGTAAAATAACTTTTAAAAGGGTAACTATATGAAAAAGAAAATCTCAGCCACTCCTTGTTGTCTGCGATTTCTGCATCGCGACCGTTGTTATATCACCATGTTTCACCCATAAAATTAAAAAAATATCCGGCTGTGGCCATTCACAGCTGTGTCTTGACACTCTTTGATACATGCTACATGGAGTTTTTGGATCGAAACAAGGTAAATACGCAATAATATCTCGTTAAAATTGTGGCGTCTTTAATTCTGCTCTTGTGTGTTCTCGCCTCCAATTAGGGTTTTGCTGTTTAAAAAACTTAAAAAAAAAAAAACCTTCCTGTTCAAAATTTTTGTTCCCCCAGAAAATTGAGATTTTAAGCTTTCCAATGATGTATCACACATGCATTTCGGACAATTTTGAAAGTTGGCCAAATTGAGGGTCTCAGAGCAGAACTCCAAGTCACCTGAGTGTTTTCCGCCATATATATATTAAAAAAAAGGCATGTCCGATATTTTTTTGCCGATTCCGATACTTTGAAAATGACGTGATCGGACCTGATCATACCGATCAATCGGGACATCTTTAATTTTTTTTAGTTTTTTGCCAAAAACTAGCTGATATTTTGCTCCTTGATTTTGTGATTCGTTTCGGAATATGTGAAGCTGACAAGAACTGTAGTTTGCAGACTAGCTGTGAATGATCAAGTTTCTATGCCATTGACGCACCGTCAACGGCAGCCAATGAGTGATACATTCACCGATGTCACCTTGTTTCTGTGACGCACGCGAGCTGGGAAAGGAGTCAAAGTTCTCGCCATTTGTAAGCGGCGGATCGAAGAACGGCGTTAGCACTCAGGAAGCTGTTAGCGCGCATACACCCCATGTACACCTTAATGCTCCCGACGAATTGCTAACACTTCCCGCTCATAAAAAGCTCTCTGATTAAATGGAACGTTTGGCTGGCTCCCAGGCATGACGACAGAGCCTTGGGACTCAGGAGATGATGAAGATGACCAAGTGTTCTCCGCTGTTAGCTGTATAAAACAAATTATGAGGATAAAACAGTCCCCAAAATTTGAGACGTCAAGATATCTGTTTCAAAACGTGTATCTGTAACACAATCTTCAGAAAAATCTACTTGCGTTCAACAAATATTCATACTTAATCACTATGCAATGATGTCATCGGGATACGGAGGGCATTCTCGCACAGGAGGCGCAAAAATAACGATGAACTAAGAGGATTATGAAGGGCTCTCTAAAAAGCAATACGCTGAAATGATTAAACAATAGATTATAAAAGATCCTGGCAAAAGCACGTTACAGTAATCCGTTTTTTAAAAGGGATTGGAGCTGCCAATCGTGTCGGTGTGGTGACCACCAGACGCTTCTGCTGTGATTGACAGCGTCAAAACAGCGATGTTAATCAGAAGTCAGTTTTATCCCCTTATAAATCAGATGGAGTTATTTTCCCTCAAGAACTGTAAGAAACAGTTCTTAAAAAAGAGCAAAGAGAACCATCAGAAAATCAGAAACGACAAAAACCAGGATAGAAAAGTTACAATTAGACCCATACAGTGAGGCAAATAAGTATTTAGTCAACCACTAATTGTGCAAGTTCTCCCACTTGAAAATATCAGCGAGGCCTGTAATTGTCAACATGGGTAAACCTCAACCATGAGAGACAGAATGTGGAAAAAAAATAGAAAATCACATTGTTTGAATTTTAAAGAATTTATTTGCAAATCATGGTGAAAAATAAGTATTTGGTCAACACTAAAAGTTCATCTCAATACTTTGTTATGTACTGTTGAAATTCGCCCCCCACCCCCGGCCCAGACGCACCCACGGACAGCACCAACCAAAACAAGTGCCGCTCGGCTGACGCTGCCCCGCGTGCGCCCGCCGTGAAGGGCGAATCTCGCGCGTCCTCTTATTTTAACCCTTTGTGCTGACTCCATGTTTCAAAAGCTTGAAGAACACTCACCGAAAACAGGTTGACAATTTATTCGTCGACAATGGTAAAAACAAGGCAAAAACAGACGACGGAGGGACAATTCTGGATCCAAAACAAGGCTATACGTTTCCGAGCAGAAAAAAATCTGTCTTATCTCAGTGTCCAGTCTTTTTAAAGTCTTTGCTGACGCGGGTCATGTTGAAGGCGTGTCCGAAGGTGGGTCTGGGCGTTGCTTTTGGGTACTCCCCTTGGTGGCCGGTTTTAGGCGGCTTAGGTTCGTGCGCGGATTGAGACGCCCGCTATCAACTTTGCTGTCCGGGCTGGTTGTTCTTGTTTTAGGACAAAGCGCTTTGTCCTTGGAGTTTGCTGGGAGAGCTAATTGCATGAGTTGGTGCGTCAATCTTGTGATAAGACGGCATTGTGTATCTCTTCTATTTTCTTCTCATTAAACTATGGTGTGCTATTTATTTTATATTAGTAGTGTAGTCCTACCGTAAATATGAAACTGATACTATTTCCTGATTAATTATATTACGTGTGTTAGAGTAATGCAAACAGTTAGACGGTGCCAACCTGTACCATATGTATGTGTTAGACTAAATATGTGTTGTGTGTATGTATGGTGTGTGCGATGACGATATCTTTTCCCCTTTAGTACCCTTTGTTGGCAATAACGGAGGCCAAACGTTTTCTGTAACTCTTCACAAGCTTTTCACACACTGTTGCTAGTATTTTGGCCCATTCCTCCATGCAGATCTCTAGAGCAGTGAGGTTTTGGGGCTGTCGTTGGGCAACACGGACTTTCAACTCCCTCCACATTTTTCTATGGGGTTGAGATCTGGAGACGGGGTAGGCCACTCCAGGACCTTGAAATGCTTCTTACGAAGCCACTCCTTTGTTGCCCTGGCTGTGTGTTTGGAATCATTGTCATTATGAAAGACCCAGCCACGTCTCATCTTCAATGCCCTTGCTGATGGAAAGAGATTTTCACTCAAAATCTCTCGATACATTCCCCATTCATTCTTTTCTTTACACAGATCAGTCGTCCTGGTCCCTTTGCAGATAAACAGCCCCAAAGCATGATGTTTCCACCCCCATGCTTCACAGTGGGTATGGTGTTCTTCGGATGCAATTCAGTATTCTTTCTCCTCCAAACACGAGAACCTGTGTTTCTACCAAAAAGATCTATTTTGGTTTCATCTGACCATAACACATTCTCCCAGTCCTCTTCTGGATCATCCAAATGCTCTCTAGCTAACCGCAGACGGGCCTGGACGTGTACTGGCTTCAGCAGGCGGACACGTCTGGCAGTGCAGGATTTGAGTCCCTGACGGCGCATTGCGTTACTGATAGTAGCCTTTGTTACTGTGGTCCCAGCTCTCTGTAGGTCATTCGTGAGGTACCCCCGTGTGGTTCTGGGATTTTTGCTCACCGTTCTTGTAATCATTTTGACGCCATGGGGTGAGATCTTGCATGGAGCCCCAGATATAGGGAGATTATCAGTGGTCTTGTATGTCTTTGGTCTTGGCCATAGTGGAGTTTGGAGTGTTACTGACGGAGATTGTGGACAGGTGTCTTTTATACCAATAATGAGTTAAAACAGGTGCCATTAATACAGGTAACGAGTGGAGCCTCGTTATACCTCGTTAGAAGAAGTTAGACCTCTTTGACAGCCAGAAATCTTGCTTGTTTGTAGGTGACCAAATACTTATTTTCCACTCTAATTTGGAAATACATTCTTTAAAAATCAAACAATGTGATTTTCTGTGTTTTTTTCCACATTGTCTCTCATGGTTGAGGTTTACCCATGTTGACAATTATAGGCCTCTCTAATCTTTTCAAGTAGGAGTACTTGCACAATTGTTGGTTGACTAAATACTTATTTGCCCCACTGAATTTGGTAGAGTCAGCACTTTTATATTCAGGCACGCAAGATTGATTATTCCATACAAACCAAGTATGTACATAACCTCCGCATTTGGTAGATTTCACCCCCTAACGGAGTTAATGAAACATTCAAAGAGGAACAACCTCCCAAAAAACAATGCAAAAACCTTCCTGACTGAAGAACACAGCCTTAAAGTGCCCATGACACGATAAAAACAATCTTAAATAGCATTATTATGTGAATTAAAATCATACTTTGAGACGATTCGATTATACAATAATTGGGCAAAGCGGAGATGACGAGAAATGTGTCTTTTAATCTGCCGTTTAGCCCTGCTTGCCATTATAGCGCTTTAGCGCCTCCATCTGGGTGATGACGTCAGCAAAGTAACGATTTCAGCTGATTTAGAATTCAGCCCATTGAGAGGGAAGCTTCAGAAGGAGGAAAATGCGACCGAGAGCAGCAAAATGTCATCATTGGTTTTAATCTCTCTACTCCAATATTTGTACGGGATATTCTTATCAAATTATTTTTCCCCAATTGATAAATAATTTGTATGGTCATGTCAAACAGTCTTGTGGAAGAGGAAATATTAAAAATGCATTTATTCAGTATGACAGGGCTAAATTACTGCATAATGATCAAAACTGGACTTCTTAAAACCCCGAACGTTATTTTATGCCACTGGCTTTTGTCATTTCCTTGCCCCGGCTTTGGAGACTGAAAGGGTATAAACAAAACAGGAGTCGACATGCTAACCCGAACCGAGCGCCTCTTCCAAGTCTCTTTCTCGTCTTTCAAAAACGAAAAATCCCACAAAAGTACACCGGCGCATGTCACACACTGCGGTGGGGGTGATTGTCCTCACCGATCGGCCAGCCCCTGACGGCAAGCAAGTTACAGCTCGTCATTCTGCTGCAGCCCCGACAGGCAGGCAGGCGAGGACGCTGAGTGGAATGAACGCTGAAAATAGCACATTTTCAGTGAAAAAAAACGGCTGACGTCAGAGAGGGTGCTGCTCGGGGCTTCTCCAAGGAAAGCGCTCTAGAGGCGGGCACGCAAAGAGGACCGAGGGTGGGTGGAAGTTTACACAATCGAGAACTGGAGACCAGAGCGGGGGGCTGCTCGGGGCCAAACCAAGAAAAGCGCTCTGCAGGCAGGCACGCCTTTATCGGCTGGCGACCATGGTGTGTGACAAACCGCCGGTCGTTGCCCGAGTGGCCTTCTTGGTGGACAGGGAGTATTGTCACCCACAAAATGTAAGGCACCTTCTTATTAAAACGTTTGCCATGATCCGAGTATTTGACAAAACATAAAACTAGTGCTGCAACGATTAATCGATTTCACTCGAGTATTCGATTAGAAACAAATATTCGAATTAAATTTTGTTGCTTCGAGTATTCGTTTCATTAAAGTGGCGTTGTAATGGTTTATTTTGAAAATGTTTGCATTCAGTTTTATTGATTAGGGTGGATACACTGCCCTCTGGTCAGCCTCTTTTTACATGGCTGAACAAATGAGACAACTGCTCCCTGTTAAGACCAAAGTAAGCAAAGTCTTTGTTTGAGCTAATGTTTTTTATTGCATTCATAATTTAGTTTATAGGTATATTGAACCGTTTTTGTGGGAATATGTGTCTGAAAAATTTGTTAAGAGAAATAAAAAAAAACTTTAGCATTTTATAGCATTTAAGCTAGTGAACTTTTTCTATGTAAGTTAGCCAATTGTTTTTTTCTTGTACATAGACCCTCATTTTTTAAAAAATTCATACCGTTTGAGGCTCAGCTCATGTATTTGAATTTTTCATGTTCTGTATCTGATTACTCGATTATTCGAACTAACTAGTCCGTCGATTAATCGACGACGAAAATATTCGATAGCAGACGTCCTACATAAAACACGTAATTTTCTCACTTCGTAATCCGTCCAATGGTCTCTAGATTGTCAGACTTGTTTTGCCCATTCTTCGCGATGAACCCGCTCTTTTGGAAATCCAAAAAGCCTCACACCACTCTCCATGGTGTAGCAACAAAAGCATGCAGCACATTAGGCTGTTGTGACGCCCAAAAAAATAAAAACAATAATCTGCAAAATCAGCTGAATCCACAGTCCTTCCACATGCTATAGTAATGGCTGTATTGTGAGGATAATCTCTACCGCTGACGTCACATTCGCTTTTTTCCTCAACTCGAGCACGAAGTCACTCATTTTCATGGTGGAGGATTTAAAAAATTGAATAAATACAGTGGGGTAAATAAGTATTTAGTCAACCACTAATTGTGCAAGTTCTCCCACTAGAAAATATTAGAGAGGCCTGTCATTTTCAACATGATTAAACCTCAACCATGAGAGACAGAATGAGGAAAAAAACCCAGAAAATCACATTGTTTGATTTTTGAAGAATTTATCTGCAAATCATGGTGGAAAATAAGTATTTGGTCGATACCAAAAGTTCATCTCAATACTTTGTTATGTACCCTTTGCTGGCAATAACAGAGGCCAAACGTTTTCTGTAACTCTTCACAAGCTTTTCACACACTGTTGCTGGTATTTTGGCCCATTCCTCCATGCAGATCCCCTCTAGAGCAGTGATGTTTTGGGGCTGTCGTTGGGCAACACGGACTTTCAATTCCCTCCGCAGATTTTCTATGGGGTTGAAACCTGGAGACTGGCTAGGCCACTCCAGGACCTTGAAATGCTTCTTACGAAGCCACTCCTTTGTTGCCCTGGCTGTGTGTTTGGGATCATTGTCATGCTGAAAGACCCAGCCACGTCTCATCTTCAAGCCCTTGCTGATGGAAGGAGATTTTCACTCAAAATCTCTCAATACATTGCCCCATTCATTCTTTCCTTTACACAGATCAGTCATCCTGGTCCCTTTGCAGAGAAACAGCACCAAAGCATGATGTTTCCACCCCCATGCTTCACAGTGGGTATGGTGCAATTCAGTATTCTTTTTCCTCCAAACAAGAGAACCTGTGTTTCTACCAAAAAGTTCTATTTTGGTTTCATCTCACCATAACACATTTTCCCAGTCCTCTTCTGGATCACCCAAACCGCAGACGGGCCTGGACGTGTACTTTCTTCAGCAGGGGGACATGTCTGGCAGTGCAGGATTTGAGTCCCTGGCGGCGCATTGTGTTACTGATAGTAGCCTTTCCTACTGTGGTCCCAGCTCTCTGTAGGTCATTCACTAGGTCCCCCTTGGTGGTTCTGGGATTTTTGCTCCTCGTTCTTATTATCATTTTGACACCACAGGGTGGGGAGGGAGTTGAAATTCTGTGTTGCCCAACGAAGGCCCCAAAACATCACTGCTCTAGAGGAGATCTGCATGGAGGAATGGGCCAAAATACCAGCAACAGTGTGTGAAAAGCTTGTGAAGAGTTACAGAAACTGTTTGGCCTCCGTTATTGCCAACAAAGGGTATATAAAAAAAGTATTGAGATGAACTTTTGGTATAGACCAAATACTTACTTTCCACCATGATTTGCAAATAAATTCTTTAAAAATCAAACAATGTGATTTTCCGTTTTTTTTTTCTTCACATTCTGTCTCTCATGGTTGAGGTTTACCCATGTTGACAATTACAGGCCTCTCTAATATTTTCAAGTGGGAGAACTTGCAAAATTAGTGGTTGACTAAATACTTATTTGCCCCACTGTATATGGATCGCTTCTACACAGATCCAAGCAGTTAATTTCATTCAGGAGCATAAAATACCGCGTGTAATATGAAATAAACATGTTTTTTTGTGTCACAGACACTTTAAAGGAGAATCTTTTAAAACCTTCTACCAGGGAGAACAAACGCCAACACTTGACTTCATATCGAATTGCCCTTGAAATTCCAACCCTTGCAGGGTTAAGAGCCTGGGTTCTCCTGTCAATTAGCATCAAGCCGCCCCCTCCCAACGGACACTCAGCGTCGACCTAATTTGCGAGGTGGCGCTGCGCCGAGACCAATTCCCTTGCCTCATTTATGGCGGCTATTATTAAAATTGCCGACGTGGCATTTAGTGTGGCTTGGAAAGCTAGTCCTACCTTCAGAAACCTTTGTCAACAAACACGCTTTCATTGATGCACTAGAAACTTGATTTGATCAGAACCTCTACAAACACTGAGATTGTGGAAAATTGTATAGTATGAAATCTTCAAGAACTGCTAGAGAACTATATTTAAAGAACTGGTATTCTTGATCGTAGCGAAACCACAAGAAATTTTCCTTGTTTTGGTCTGGTTTCACACTTGATTCCCTAAAGACAGTCTTGGTTTCTTGATCTTGTTTTGGTTTTGATTCCAAAGTCTTGATCTTGAGGTGGTCTAAGTTTTTTGTGGTTTCTGGTCAATTCTGGTCTGGTTTTGGTCGTGGTCTTGAGCAAAACACTGCAAAAGCTCTCCCTCAAAGAACCACTATTAGAAACCAAGAGGAACACTGAAATTGTGGAAAATTGTATTGTATCAAATCTTCAAGAACTGCTAGAAACCTTCATTTAAAGAACTGGAATTCTTGATCGTAGCAAAACCACAAGAAATTTTCCTTAATTTTGGTCTGGTTTCACACTTGATTCCCTAAAGAATCCTTGGTTTCTTGATCTTGTTTTGGTTTTGTCTTTGATTCCAAGTCTTGATCTTGACGTTGTCTAAGTTATTTCTGATTAATTCTGATCCGGTTTTCGTCATGGTCTTGAACAACACACTGCAAAAGCACCCCCTAAATCAGGGGTGGGCAAAGTATTCCACAGAGGGCCGCAGTGTGTTCGGGTTTCTGTTCAAACCCATCAAGAGGAAACCTTTTCACCAATCTGGTGACTTGCAAGTGCTATAAGTTGATCAAAGTCAGAAGCTTCTTGTTTCAGCAGAAACCTCATTGGTTAAACTGTCTGTGCTGGATCAGTTGGAACAAAGACCAGAACCCACTATGCCCCTTGAGGACCGGTTTGCCCACCCCTGCCCTAAATGAACCACTATTAGACAGAAATAGTCACCAAGAAAAGAAATACCGTATTGGCACGAATATAAGACGGCCCTGATTATAAGACGACCCCCTCTTTTTCAAGACTCAAGTTTGAAAAAAGACTTTTTGAACACCAAATTAATTTTTATACAGAAAATAATTACATCTGAAACAAATGATTATAAAAATATATTTGAGAGAAAAAGCATGTTATTTTGCCTCATTCAAATCTTAAAATATGAACACTTAAATATGTAACTAAAGTGCAATCACATTCGTAAATGAATGGCTTCTGCTTTTTGAAATGTAAATAAACCAATCTATTGTGATAAAACAACAAAATTGCAATAACTGCATTAACCATCAAAGTGAAGTCTAACTGTAACTGTAGTCTTGAGACAAATCTGAATAAGGAAAAACTATTGCGATAAAAAAAATTGCAAACTGGTTAAACTTGAGAGAAGGTGAGATCTGTCATGACTGAACATCGCTTCAATGATATCTGGCGCCATCTAGCGTCGTGAATGGGGAGAGTAGCTGAGATCTGTCATGACAGAACATCGCTTCAATGATATTTGGCGCCATCCAGCGTCGTGAATGGGTATAATGTTTAGACCACGAATATAAGACGACCCCCTCTTTTTCAGTCATGTTTCAATGCAAAAAAACACCGTCTTATATTTGGGCAAATACTGTAAATTAGGGCTGTCAAACGATTAAAATTTTTAATCGAGTTAATTACAGCTTAAAAATTAATTAATCGTAATTAATCGCAATTAATCGCAATTCAAAACAATCTATATAATATGCCATATTTTTCTGTAAATTATTGCTGGAATGGAAAGATAAGACACAAGATGGATATATACATTCAAAATACGGTACATAAGGACTGTATTTGTTTATTATAACAATAAATCAACAAGATGGCATTAACATTATTAACATTCTGTTAAAGCAATCCATGGATAGAAAGACTTGTAGTTCTTAAAAGAAAAATGTTAGTACAAGTTATAGAAATTTTATATTAAAACTAGGGCTGTCAAACGATTAAAATTTTTAATCGAGTTAATTACAGCTTAAAAATTAATTAATCGTAATTAATCGCAATTATCGCAATTCAAACCATCTAAAAAATATGCCATCTTTTTCTGTAAATTATATATATATTCTGTAAAATAAATTGTTGGAATGGAAAGATAAGACACAAGATGGATATATACATTCAACATACGGTACATAAGGACTGTAGTGGGCATTTCACTCTATTGTCATTTAAATCTGTCTATGCTGTCCTCACTCCGAAGCGTCTACTTTTTCCAAAGCTAGACAGCTAGTGAATGACGCCTTAATAATTAGACTTCTTCCTTTTTCATCTGATTTATTAATAAAATGGCCTCAAACCATTGTCCTCTTTAGACTGTCGTAAAACTACAAAATAAAAGTACACAAGCATTGCATTAGCAACAACGTTAGCTTAGCACGCTATACAGGTTCACTAAACATAAAGAAAAAGCGTCTCATACAAAAAATATAACATTTCGCTTACTAACATAATATGGACATTCTTTACAACAACCATACTTACGGACAAATCTTGTCCAAGGATCATATAAGCACAACATTATCAGCCCGAGACGTCGTGCAGCCATAATGAACTGACAAGAAAACAATAAACCATGTCGCAAAGCGACCACAAGAGTTCGCTGTTGGACAGCACAAAATGCCTTGCTGTAAAACTTACCAAAAGGCAGAATACTGTCTGAGCGGGACATGTGCGTTAATTGCGTCAAATATTTTAACGTGATTAATTAAAAAAATTAATTACCGCGCGTTAACGCGTTAATTTTGACAGCCCTAATATATATATATATATATATATATAAAACGGCGCCATTATAGATTAAACGCGACAATGCGTGAGTGGGTCGAGCAGCGCATGCGTTAATTGCGTTAAATATTTTAATGTGATTAATTTTTTAAAAAATAATTACCACCGTTAACGCGATAAATTTGATAGCCCTACTATAAGCCAAAACTAAAAGACTCTGGATGAGTGTAAGACATTTTGTCTGTAACGTTAAATACAATTACTTTCTGAACGGGACATGTGCGTTAATTGCGTCAAATATTTTAACGTGATTAATTTAAAAAATTAATTACCGTGCGTTAAGGCGATAATTTTGACAGCCCGAATCAAAACCCCTCTTAATGTTTTCATTTTAATAAAATTTGTAAAATTTTCAATCAAAAAATAAACTAGTAGCCCGCCATTGTTGATGTCAATAATTACTTATACAATGCTCATGGGTTCTGAAGCCTATAAAATCAGTCGCACCCAAGCGCCGGCAAAGGGCGGCAAAACTCCATAAAACACAATTAACAAGTGAGCATTCACTGTACTGTCATTTAAATCTGTGAGCGGGCCATGTGTGTCAATTGCGTCAAATATTTTAACGTGATTAATTTTTAAAAATTAATTAACGCCCGTTAACGCGATAATTTTGACAGCCCTACTGAAACTATAAAAATCTGTGAAAAAGCCCTACAAAATGCCTCTTGGGAATAACTGATTGATAATACACTATATGGACTAGTGGTGCAATATAGGCACGTTTTCCATAACTTCATTTGAAGTTGTTCTCTTAAGGTGCTTTCACACCAGACCAGAGTTTTTTTCCTCAGATAGTCCGCTTCGTTTTGTAAATGTGAACGCGCTTCCAAAGAGTAGTAGTAGAAGGAAAGCAATATTATCAGGTGCAAATTGTGTCTGTCGGTTCAACATGTATTTTAGGGTGAACATGAGTGCCTAATATTGGCTAGACATGTGTGCTTTATGTTAAAAGGACACAATTGCTAAATGCTGAAGGAAAGCAATATTATCAGGTGCAAATTCTTTCCGTAATTTTTTTTAATGTCAGTTCAACACCCCATTTTTTTGAGTGGCAGTGTGTGCAAATCTGGTGAAAAACTACAAGAAACATTTGACCTCTTAAATTGCAAACAAAGGCTACTGTACCAAATTTTAACAATCGTTTTCTCAGGTGTTCAAATACTTATTTGCAGCTGTATCACACAAATAAATTGCTAAAAAAAAATCATACATTGTGATTTCTGGATTTTTCTTTCTCGATTATCTCTCTCACAGTGGACATGCACCTACGATAGGGTGACCAAACGTCCTCTTTTGCCCGAACAAGTCCTACTTTCACGTAGCGTCCTCGTGGTCCGGGCGAGTTTTATAAATTCATAAAAATGTCCGGTTTTTATGATTTTTTAAGGATTTTTCACGGGACCAATTTGAAGAGAATCCCTCTGACCGCTGGGTGGCAGCAGTTGACATGGCTCCTATGAGAATGGAGGGAAGTAAAGTAGTTCTTCTTGTTTTTGTTGGCAGTTTAGCCCTATCATGAGGCATTACCGCCATCTACTGGGTTGACGATTTGGCCACAATGCCTGAAGTTTTTTTTTTCTTAATGATAAATACGTATATAATGGCAACTGTTGACTTCTGTCAGAGCTTTGACTGTAAAATCCCGTTTGGTGTCGCATCGGCGCGCTGCCGATGATTGTTAACTTTTATAGCAAAGTTTGATTTTTGCCTCAGCTAGCTATCAGTAAGCTAAACCGCGCAAGGCATTATGGGAAACGTAGTTTTGAACTGCTACGTTTAGAAACATGCTGATTGAATAGTTTGTCAGTTTATTTCGGTTTTTGTTTGTGTGCAATCTAGAACATTGAATGAGAACATCAATTGAATGGGAATAACAATTTGTCAAGGACAATTGTCGTGATAGTAATTTATAAAAATGTTTAGTTGGCACATAGCCTACTGTATGTATGTGTATTGACTGGACTACATTTCTATGGGTCTGCATTTTATATTTATATATATATTTTTAAAGTCATTATTTATTTTTTTTCCAAACTGCATTTTTCCATCCAGAGTGAGGGGGCACACTTTAAATATATTAAAGTGATATAGGCATCTTTGAGTGAACTTTGAGTAAAATTCAAGTATCTTGAGGCCGGGCTGAGTGTCCTCTTTTTTAGAAATCAAAATATGGTCACCCTAACCTACGATGAAAATTTCAGTCTGGGAGTAGGAGCAGTGGCGCCTCCAGAAATTTTTCATAGGGGTGGCCAGATGGGGTCACCTAAAATCTTGGGTGGCACACCAAAACTAAAAGCCATAATTTCAGGTTTTCATTATATTATTGCAGTAAAAAGGTCAGGGAAAACTATCAGAAAGACTTAAGGACACGGCTACTGATATACTTTGGTGTGTTGAGTAATATTTGATTTTACTAATAATTTATTGTCCATAACTGTCCAGTCAACATTTTGAGTTCCACAACAATTCTGTTTTATTGTGTTATGTACAGTGGGGATATTTGATACACTGCCAATGGGAAAACTCATTGGCAGTGTATCAAATACTTGTTCTCCCTATTGTATATACTGTATTAGGCATAAGGTGTACATTTAACTAGGGCTGTCAAACGATTAAAAATTTTCATCGAGTTAATCACAGCTTAAAAATTAATTAATCGTAATTAATCGCAATTCAAACCATCTCTAAAATATGCCATATTTTTCTGTAAATTATTGTTAGAATGGAAAGATAAGACGGATGTATACATTCAACATACTGTACATAAGTACTGTATTTGTTTGTTATAACAATAAATCCACAAGATGGCATTAACATTATTAACATTCTTTCTGTGAAAGGGATCCATGGATAGATTCTTAAAGGATGAACGTTAGTTTGTATATTGTGATTAAATATTGCCATCTAGTGTATTTGTTGAGTTTTCAGTAAATGATACTGTAGCGACTTAACTGTTCTGCCCAAATGCATGATGGGAAGTGGTGCAACCATTACTGTGTGTGGTGGCTGCAAATGCTATATCTTCTCTGCGTTGGGTACACTACAGGGTGTTCTTCCCCACGTCGCTTCCCACAATATTTATAGTTGCTGTGGGAGAGATGACAAAGCTTTTGCCAATTAAAAGCACGGCCCCAATGAATGCTTGTATCTACTCCACTCACTTGACACTGCCTCTTATCTCTGTATATAAGTAAAACGTGTAGGCTGTTTGCGGCAATGCGTGAATGAGTCGTACCGCGAATGCGTTAATTGCGCTAAATATTTTCACGTGATTAATTTTTTAAAAATTAATTATCGCCCGTTAACGCAATAAATTTGACAGCCCTACATTTAACAAAACAAAATAAATGCATTTATTTTGGATGAAATCCATAACTGATGCCATAACAATCTAACGATATACTGGCAAGCGGGGTGGCCAGTGGGGTGGCCAACCAATTTATAGGGGTGGCCGTGGCCACCCCTGGCCACCCCCTGGTGGCGCCACTGAGTAGGAGTAGCGTTTCTCCTTCACAAATCTACTCCAGTAAATGTACTCGTAGGAAGACATTTTTGTCAAAAAAGTTACTCAAGTAATGGAAGAATTGTAATGCATCACGACCCACCATTGTATATCGGTCGACCTTTCCATAGAAGGGTTTGTTTACTAGCGGTGCCATTGAAGAAAGCTAATGTTTGGGTCGCTGTCATCCTGCCGTTGCAAACTCTTAAGCTTTTTACGGGGACGCGGGGGTTGAAAAGTCTTTGTTGCTGTTTTGTAACATCAAGCAGCAGGCTGGTAAAAGTCAGACCTCAGGGAAAAGATTTTTTTGTGTCGCTTATAAAGCAGCTGTTCACTTGTGCTTGTGTTCTGCAGGCAAACCTTTCTGAATATTTGCCGCTTGCACGCACCGGGCCTTGGGGGGCCGCCATACTGCGGCAGGTGCCACGGGCTCATAAAAACAGGCACGCCAACACAAACGCGCACGCACGCAGAGTGTTTCAGCCACTTTAATTGGGGATTTGAGGCTCTTGTCCTTCTCGCCGCGATTTGCTAAAAATATTCCGGCGGCGACAAGTGTCGCGGAACAGAACTGGGACATACGCCGGGCCTGAAGGACGGCCGCTCGGTTACGGCGATACGCGCGGCACCTGTTGCCGGCGAGGCTTCATCGCGCCGCAGCTCGGCGACGACAGCAGAGGAAGTCGAAGAGCGGAGGAGTGGGAATGGTTGTTATTGTTTTTTGAGCAAGATGACGATCGGACAGAGGAGTGAGACGGCGCCGAGACCAAAAGAGGTATAAAACTATGGCCACTTGAACATGGATGTTTGTGTGTTTGTATGTTATGGC
Organism: Corythoichthys intestinalis; assembly: GCF_030265065.1. Classification (NCBI taxonomy): domain Eukaryota; kingdom Metazoa; phylum Chordata; class Actinopteri; order Syngnathiformes; family Syngnathidae; genus Corythoichthys; species Corythoichthys intestinalis. The sequence goes on from NC_080398.1 coordinate 2,052,434, forward strand.
CTAGATATGTAGCTTTTAGAGACAGTTCCAGAACTGTTTGTATATAAGACGTCATACATGTTCATTTTAGGGCTGTCAAACGATTAAAAATTTTAATCGAGTTAATTACAGCTTAAAAATTAATGGTAATTAATCGCAATCCAAACCATCTATAAAATATGCCATATTTTTCTATAAATTATTGTTGGAATGGAAAGATAAGACGGATACATACATTTCACATACTGTACATAAATACTGTATTTGTTTATTATAACAATAAATCAACAAGATGCCAGTAACATTATTAACATTCTCTTTAAGCATCCATGGATAGAAAAACTTGCAGTTCTTAAAAGATAAATGTTAGTACAAGTTATAGAATTTTATATTAAAACCCCTCTTAATGTTTTCGTTTTAATAAAATTTGTAAAATTTTCAATCAAAAAATAAACTAGTAACCCGCCATTGTTGAAGTCAATAATTACACAATGCTCATGGGTGCTTAAGCCCATAAAATCAGTCGCACCCAAGCGCCAGCAGAGAGCGACAAAACTCCAAAAAACACAAGTAACATGTGGACATTGCACTTTGCTCTCATTTTAATCTGTGTGAGCGGGGCATGTGCGTTAATTGCATCAAATATTTTAACGTGATTGATTTAAAACATTAAATACCACCCTTAACGCGATAATTTAGAGAGCCCTAGTTTATTTGCATATATGGATATGACTAACCTTTTCAGGGAGATTGGTCATTAAAGTGGACAGCTTTTCAAAAGTTAACACCTTGTAGATAATAAACCCATTTCCAAACATGTTACAGTACTGTATTTCCTGTTTCTCTTTTACTGAGAACGTTGCAGAGGATAAAATGTATATTTTTTTGTTTCTTATGGAAATGCCATTGTATTTCTGGATTACTGTTTATTATTATTATTATTATTGTCTGCATCCCCCTTGTGAGGTGCTACAAGCCAAAGTTTCCACAGTCATGTGTTGTTGTTAGGGTTGTCAAACGATTAAAATTTTTAATTGAGTTAATCACAGCTTAAAAATTAAGTAATCATAATTAGGGCTGTTAAAATTATCGCGTTAATGCGCGGTAATCAATTTTTTAAAAATTAATCACGTTAAAATATTTGACGCAATTAACGCACATGCCCAAACAGATTAAAATGACAGCATAGTGCAATGTTACTTGTTACTTATGTTTTTGGGAGTTTTGTCGCCCTCTGCTGGTGCTTGGGTGCGACTGATTTTATGGGTTTAAGCACCCATCAGCATTGTGTAATTATTGACATGAACAATGGCGGGCGACTAGTTTATTTTTTGATTGAAAATTTAACAAATGTTATTAAAACGAAAACATTAAGAGGGGTTTTAATATAAAGTTTCTATAACTTGTACTAACATTTATCTTTTAAGAACTACAAGTCTTTCTATCCATGGATCACGTTAACAGAATGTTAACAATGTTAATGCCATCTTGTTGATTTATTGTTATAATAAACAAATACAGGACTTACAGTATGTACCGTATGTTGAATGTATATATCCATCTTGTGTCTTATCTTTCCATTCCAACAATAACTAACAGAAAAATATGGCATATTTTATAGATGGTTTGAATTGCGATGAATTACGATTAATTAATTTTTAAGCAGTAATTAACTCGATTAAAAATTTTAATCGTTTGACAGCCCTAATCATAATTATTCGCAATTCAAACCTTCTCTAAAATATGCCATATTTTTCTGTAAATTATTGTTGGAATGAAAAGATAAAACAAGACGGATATATACATTCGACATAATGTACATAAGTACTGTATTTGTTTATCATAACAATAAATCCACAAGATGGCATTAACTTTATTTATCATTAATGTGTGATACATTATTGGAAAGCTTAAAATATCAATTTTCTGGCGGAAGAAAATTTTTGAACAGGAGGGCATTTAGAAAAAAAAATTTAAACAGCGAAACCCTAGCGGGCCGTAGTTTGGGGACCCCTGATGTAAAGCATTCATAGACTATGTGTTGTGGTAACTAGTAAAAGAAGAATTACATGCAATAGTAAAATGCATTGAAGGCACTAGAATGTTCGTTCATTCGCCCCTCCCAGTCAAAAGGGATTGGACGTCTAGGGCCGTCAATGGCAGCCAATGAGTGTCCAATATAGGGCTAATCAATGTGCTCTCGAAATCATTTTAAATAACACGTCAGGATGATTTGATACATTATGTAAACTCGGGAATCATTTTAAGTGTCGACCAGGCGGCCTATTGCTTACACGCGTAATCCCAAATAGCTCTCATGTCATGAAGACGCGACGCGAATGCAACGCATGCGAGGGATTTCCAATTTGATGGATGAGCTCAGTCGACACGGGGTGGCACACCCCGGGTCGTGACCTATAGCTAGTGGGGGTTGATCCGCCGGGGATCTCTGATTGGACGCGCTTGGGACGTCGCACACCTGTCAGTTGGTGTCTCTCACCAGCTCGGATCAGACGGAATCACCGCTTCGGACCGCGGGAATCTGGGAATGTCCGTCTCAGAGTTGGACGCGGACGAAAAAAATGTGGTGTCTAAAAGTTTGTCCTGAAGGAGGCACTGTTATATAAATGACGAAAGTGATTCTTAATTCAGGTTAAAACACAAAATAGTAAGGATAAAAATATATATCTTTTTAATAGAACATCCTTGTTTCTGACAATATATCTAATGACGTAATGTCATGTATTTCCACTTTTTTTGAACAGTTCAATGTTTACCTTTGTTTCTGTGATATCGCTGGTGTTAAACAGGTGCCCCGGGGGCCAAATCCGGGACGCCACGTCCATTTTGTGTGGCCCACAACTTTACAATGTTCGTACCGACTTCATTTTTCTCGCTAAAATAAAATTTGAAAAAGATTTCTGCAGCCCTTAGTGAAAATGTAGTGTAAATTAAACTATATGAATCAATATACATATTTTTTTAAAAATAAAATAAATAATAAACGGGAAAATGAATTTGAAAATCAATGATACAGGATGGGGCAGAGCAACTTGCTTATATATAAGTATAACACCATAACACCATTTAAATTTGGCGCCCTGACGCGAGGGTTGCTCTGAGGATGGTAGGGATGGACAAATTTGAGAAGGTGGGGCTTAATGTTTGGTTCTTAATGTGCATTATTTTGTGTTCATTTTTCAGGAACCCAAGTGAGCATCATGGAGTGGACGAAGTTGGAACACGCGTTCGCTGTTAAAGCATTTTGTTCAAGCGGTCACTCAATTGTCGTGACACAACTTGGATTCCGTAGACATTTCAATTTTGTCCCATCCGTTTCCCTAAAGTTGTTTACCAATGAAACAATCTACTGCCGGCGAGGAACATGACCACGCGAGGCAATACTGAAATGTCTACCGAATGCACGTTGGTTGCGACGACTGAGCGACCGCTTGAAAAAAATGCCCCAACAGCGAAAGCGCGTTCCAACTTCGTCCACTCCATGTTGCTCACTGGGGTTCCTGACTTTAACTTTGAACCAAACTTTAAAGTGCTTGTGACACGAAAAAGCATGTTTATTTCATAATACACGTGGTATTTTATGCTCCTGAATGATATGGACCGCTTGGATGTGTGTGGAAGCGATCGCTATATTTATTTAGTTTTTTGAATCCCGCGCCAGGAAAATGAGTGACTTCCGGCTTCGGTCTCGCATTGAGGAGGAGGGCGCTGTGACGTGTACGGTAGAAGACGTCCTCTTCACGCTACAGTGTACTGTTGTGTATGAGGACGAAGGATTCAGCTGATTTTGCGGATTAATACTTTTATTTTTTGCATCACGCCAGCCAAACGGCTGCAGAAAAATCATTCTGTATGCGGGAGAGGCGTATGCGCCTTTTTGGAGTTTCAAAAGGTTCCCATTCACCGTGGATATTTACTGTGGGACCATTGGACTTACAAGGAAGTGAGTAAACATCTTGTTTTGTATTATGTCAAATACGAATACAGTGATTACAAAGTAAACACTATAAAATTCCTTTAAATAAAGGACTACTTACGTTTGATCATTGATAGGCATGTAAAAAGCTATCCTCACGCTCATTAGCAGTTAGCTGTTAGCGCGTTAGCTACACAACAATTCCAGCCACCCTCCTCCAGGGAACGAACTGTAAATTGCTCTCCGCCGGGCGGTTTGCCGATCCGCAAAGAAACTCGACAACCGGGTCGTCATGTCAAATAATCCAGGCTAGTTATGTGTGATTTTCCACTTCGAAGACTTTGAAACATCCCTCGGTTCGGGTTAGCATGTCGGCTAGCTGTCACTCCTTCTGGTCTGTTTACATTCTCCGAAGCCGGGGAAGGGAAATGACATATGTCCGATTTAGGTGTCATAAAATATCGTTCGGCAGGTGTGACAGTAAAGGTAAAGTCGACTGTTTTGACCATTATGGAGTAATTTTGCCATGTCGTCTTGAATAAATGGATTTTTATTATTTTATATTCCATTTAGCACAAGTTATTTGTCATGACCATGCCATTTATTTAGCAATTGGGGAAAGTACTTGGGTAAAAAGAATATCCTGTAAAAATATTGAAGTAAAGAGACAGAAACAATGACATTTTGCCGCTCTCTTCGTTGCGTTTTCCTCATTGTGAATAGTTCCCCCTCGACGGGCTGACTGGTCCTTCTCAAGCCATTTATATAGCTATTGGGGAAAAATACTTGGATAAAAAGAATATCCTGTAAAAATATTGAAGTAAAGAGACAGAAACAATGACATTTTGCCGCTCTCTTCGTCGCGTTTTCCTCATTGTGAATAGTTCCCCCTCGACGGGCTGACTGGTCCTTCTCAAGCCATTTATATAGCTATTGGGGAAAATACTTGGATAAAAAGAATATCCTGTAAAAATATTGGGAGTAGAGAGACTGAAACAATGACATTTTGCAGCTCTCTTCGTCTCATTTTCCTCGTTCTGAAAAATTCCCCCTCAATGGGCTGAATAGTAAAACCGATGAGCCTAGTCTACCGCTGACGTCATCCACCTGTTGGGGACGCTAAAGCCCTATAATTGTAGGCGTGGCTAACCGGCAGATTAAAAGACTAATTTCTCGTCATCTGCGCTTTGCTAAATTGTTGTATATGGTCGAATCGTCTCAAAATATGATTCTAATTCACATAATAATGCCATTTAAGACTTTTTTTCTGGTGTCGTATGCTCTTTAAGCCCCACCCTCTCAAATAAGTCCATCCCTACCATCCTCAGAGAAACCATCGCTTCAGGGCGCCAAATTTAAATAAGCAAGTTTCTCTGCCCCTCCCTGTAATAGGGGAATAGCATTGAAATATGTGCCAGTCCTCCTAGTTTAAATCAGGGTTAGATGGATTCGCTGTGGTTTATTAAACATTAGTAACATCTCAAATAATGTAATTTAAGTTTATTTAGTAAGTCGAACGACTTTGTCACATTAATTTACCTCTCTTACTGCTACTGATGATGACAGACGTCCAATTAGGAGGCTGGCAGCGCTGCCAGCCCTCCAACTTTAAATGGATTGGATGCCTATCGCTGTCAATAGCAGCCAATGAGTTAAACCAAAACGTGTTATGGCTGGTATCGAAAGTTCACCTAACAATAGAACAAGCCTGACAATATTTTTAAAGTGCATGTAATACTGTAACACATCGAATGACATCATGTAATAATTTAAAATAGAACACAAGGAATAAATACGTCCTTAAAACTAATTTAACAACGACGTTAGCACTTTATGTGCAATGCTAGACGTGTGATCCACTTGGCCCGTTCGTCATTGTGGCAGCTTTACAACCCGACACTGTCAAACCAAAGCCAATTTAGATTTTATTTGAAAACTTAAAAGGATACCACTGATAGTAAGACATGAAATTCTTAAATGGTAAATGTTAGTATGAGTTATAATAGTTTGATAATAAAACCTCTCTTCATGTTTTCGTTTTAATACATTTGTAGAATTCGTTTAACTAGTAGGTCACCATTGTTGTTGACGACGCAATGCCCTCTGGGCGGTGACGTCACTGGGTGTCGCTGTCGAGCTATCACAGTGTCAGTCTTTAGCTACATAAACATGCCGTTGGTTATGCCATTCCAATAAGAACCCGAGCGGAAAAGTGATGAGCAGGACAGCACTGTTGATATTTCACAAAACGAGCAGCAAAAGCAATTAAATGAAGATCTCCAGCGGGATTTGAACCTGCATTAGCTGTGAGATAGACGAGCGCGCAGACCAAAGTACAGTACCTTCGCGGGACGCTGGAATTGTGATTTTTCTTATAAAGCAATCGCAACTCACATGCGTCATCTGTTTCTTTGCGGTAAAACCTAAAGGGAAATGCAACTGAAAATAAAGTGTGGCTAGCTTGACCACGGAATTACCGCGGCTCACTTCAGACAGCAAGTAGTCAATGATAACATAGGGATTGCGTAAAAGGGGTTTAATGAACACACACACACAAAAAAACCATGCAATCGCGAAAATGAAAACATTCATTCATTTAAAAAAAAACAAACAAACAAACAAACAAAAAAACGCAGAGGCAGAACGAAAGGACATACGAACTATCAAATGCCAGCAAGTCTTCATCTCGGCAAGCCGCCTAGGATTGGTTTAAAGACAATGATGATAAGATGGAATTGGATGCAGGTACGACATTGGGAAGTCATTTCACAGCTCTGTAAGAAAACAATCTGACCGGGACTGGCGATGGGGCGGCGTAGGGTCGGTCGCCAACGGGCTTACACTCACAACGGATTCACACGATTACTGGGTTCTAGATCACAGAGCTGATTTGTGTACACTCTACCCCTTTCAATCACTTAGCTGATAGACTCCCCCACCCCCGTCCCTTCTTTCCCTGGTCAACAAGCCCCCCACACGGTGTCAACCGGAAATAAATCTAGCTGACGATACCACCAACATATTAGTAGTTAATGTAGACGTTCAATGTATTTTTTTGTTGTTGTTTGTGTTTCTTTTCTTTCTTCTCTTGTGTTTCTTTTCTTCTGTTCCCCCAAAACCCCTTCCCATTCGCTGCTTTGTCATAATAAAAGAGGTATGTTGAATGATCACAATGGGAGTATGTCATACTCTCATTGTGAATCATTGAAACTGTTCAGACCAACCGGGCACTTAGACTTCCATTGTCTGTGTCATACAGCTGAACAGGACAGGTTTAAAAAAAATAATAAATAAATAAATAAATTTAAAAAATTTTATTAATAAAACTAATTAAAAAATAGAAAACAATCTGACCAGTAGCAGAATGTGACAAAATCATGCCATTGTCATACTAGCTTCGCTAGCTGGTTAGCACAGCTATTCTACCAGTCTTGGCCAACCGTGTCATCAACCGCAGCGTGCATTGCGAGTGTAAAACATGGCGCCCTCCGTAGGTCAAAACATGTACTAAATATTATAGATTTTTAAATCTATGGCAATAATATAAGTGTTTCTAACCACATATTTTAGTAAAAGAGAACAATTGCGGCTCATTAGCGCCTACAAGTCTTTAAAGGGTATGTCAACCCCTGGGGAAATGTTAATATTCCATCATTTATCCATAAACGCATGTCTTTTGTATTCATATCATGACACTTCGTGTAATTACACACAAGAAAATGAGAGAAATTTGGCTCGATTGTCAAGCGAAAACGACCAGTGCCCGAGATCTGGCAGATTGTGTACGTGACGTCATTACAAGTGAAGAGAGCGCCACTGGCCACTAGGGGGGCAGCGCCTGTCTGCATCAATATAATTCCTTATAGTGAGGGGAGAATTAGGGGTGTTTTGAGCTGTTTATGCTGTTGCATTGTGTTCGTCCTGCTCTGCACATATTCCAGGTTCCCTCATGAAGAAATACCCCTCGTTGTCAATAAAAGAGAATTCAGAATTGACAGTGAGGGGTGTTTCTTCAACAAGAAAAAGGCTCAGTGCTTTAATACTGAATGGCGGCGATGATGGCACACAATTTCGTTTCTAGTTTCAGCGGCGAATCCGACGTAGAAGGACGTAACGAATGTTTATCTAATGGTGACGAGGAGAGTTACGAAGTTTTAACTAGTGTTTTAGGTCACCAATTTGAGCCCAAACGAACGCCAATGCAGCGTAATGAAACGGTCATTGAGGGGAGCAATGACACTGATGAAACATCGGCAGCATATCGTGTGGGAAACACCGAATGATTTGTTTTGCATTTCTTTTTGTGAAGCTGATACACCGTGACCGCAAAATAATGTTTAGAATAATTATCATTTATTGCGCTATCATAGCTTTTCGCTCTGCCAACAGACACAAATATGAATGGGATCAGAGGATTTGTTCTATATATTTTACGAGCGATAATTTATACATGTGTCCAGTCCTGTATCCAATGCGTGATATTTTTTATCATAAAAGAGTACTCACTCTGGCCATTTCGAGCTTGGCTGCTCCCCTCCTTTGCTTAGCCTTAGCCTCCTTTGCCAGTCCTCGTCCTCTTTCTTGATATCTCGGGACATTTAGGTGGCTGCGCGTGTATGGTGGGCACTGCATCTGCTTTGCGCAGCAATCTTTTAGCAAAACCCGATTTCACTTTTCCATAGTTCGAGAACCTTTCAGGTGGAAAATGCGCACCACAGAAAACTGTGCCGGAGGCTGGGTCTAGAAAATTAGCCCTCTTTGCACGGACGAACTTTACCCATTGTCTGCATAGTCCAGCTTTTTTTTTCACGTTCGGGAACTCATGGATACTATATTCCGATAAATAGCTATTTGTACACCACATAGCACAGCAGTTTTGAACCATTTTAGTGATGTTTTGGTCAAACAAACCCGAACGCTACTCTCTCGTCGATAAAAAACAATGCCACCTGGCTCCGCCTCGACTTCCATTCACTTGTAGTGACGTCCCCGCCCCATTTGGCTGTTTCCGGAACACTTTCGGAAATGTTCGTCATTTTCGATAATTGCTCATTAATGTGATTGATTTTTTTTGTTAACTTTATCAATTTTTGTTATCTTGGCACATAACGGGTCTATTGATGTCTCACACCCCCTTTGCGTTTTCATACCCTTTAAGTCCAAGGTTCCCTTTAAATACACAGATTAAGAGGACTCTCGAACAAATTCTTAAACTGCTTACCATGAGTGGGACAAATGTGTAACTAACGTTATAAAAAGGTTTACAAATGTGGACTATAAGCTGCACCCACCAAAATTGCTTTCACTGGCACTAATTAACTTTGAGGAGGGTGGCAGGAACCCTGCCACACAAAAAAACTACAAATGTGCTGACTGCTTTACGGCCAACGTCACTTCTCCCTTTCTCCATTTATTATAAAGACGGAAGTCGATGCGTACACTTTCGCGCGAATTCTGCAAAGATGGCAGAGCAACAAGAGGCAAAAAGTTTTGTCTGAGGAGGAAAAAAAAGGTTAGGGCTACCAGGGTGTACAGAATAAACATTTGCCCGGCTTTCACTCGCTGGCATGACCCCCCCCCCCCAAATGGGGTGGGGTGAAGGCGTTAGCCACACTAAGCCACAAATTGCTACCCGTCATAGCTATCGTTTAGCCACAACTAGATTCATTACTTTATTACTATACATCCTTCACACAGCCGCTGGAAACAGAAATATTGTTTAATCCATCTGCAATCGACCGGGAGATTGATTTTTGATCGATTGATGATTTTACGACACTGCGGGTGTGCGTCGGTCCTGAGGGGAAACGCAGCCCTGGTCTTCATGGGAAACACAGTCTTCCATAAGGCAAAAAAAAAAAAGCAAAACTGAAAAATTACATAGTGTTGCTTTAACAATGAAAATGATAAAATATCCTCAGTTACACTGAGTTATCTGGATACAGCATCTCAATATCGATACTTGGATTCTTTTGACAATCCTACTCATGACATACAGCTTATTCAGTTCAAAGTTAAGGGAAATAGTAGTGGCTTATAGTGCAAAAATTACGGCAAATGCATGGCACATGGCGCTCTCCAGATGCCTGCCTCAAGGGGCCCATTGGAGGCCTCATGTGCACAGTTGGAGGCAACACTCTAATGGGTTTTAGCTCAAGAACTTGCATGGAAAACTCTTGAGAGTCAGCTTACACGCAGTGTCAGAGATGAATTTGCAAAGACTAAATAGCAAATGTGCCTCTCATTCAAACGCACTGGTGTATTGTGGGCAGCGGTTAAAGTGGGTTTTGACAGGTGGGGGAGTCACGTGGGAAAATTATGTACATGTATTCTCAAAAGGGAAATACTGACCGGATTAACAGGAAAAACACACATGGCAAGCTAACACAAAGAAACAGCATACTAAAAGCGTATAAGGCTCAGTAATAGTAGTAGAGGTTGGCATTGGGTGCATTGCGTGATGCATCCACAAGATGGAGCTGAGCTAAATGGAATGTCATGCCATGATTCAGCAATATTGATCTGTATATAAGGCGCATCGGATTATCATGTGCACTATCGGCTTTTGAGATATTTGAAGGCTTTCAGGTGCACCAAATACAGTGGTACCTCTACATACGAAGTTAATCCGTTCCAGGACCTGGTTTGTAAGTCGAAATGGTCGTATGTCGAGCAGGATTTTCCCATAGGAATACATTATAATTCCATTAATTCGTTCCACAGCCCAAAAACCTTCACTAAATGCTTAAAAAATACTGCTGGTACTATTACAAATGGCAATTACCCATAGCAAAACAAATAAATTATAAATCAAAATCGGATAATAATAATAATTCCTGTATTAATGTAACGAATCGGGTTCTAATGTGGCGGACGTTTTTTGCTGACCCTGAACGCACCGCGGGGCTGACGTGCCAGAGACGGACCGGTGAGCTTGAGTTTCACTTTCACTTTGAATGTTTTCTTGAGAACACCGTCAATTGCGGCAGACAGAAGGTGTTTTTGTTTTGAATAAGTTGTGAAATAAATGATAAAAACGTGGCGAAGTTGGCGATTTCTCTGGAGATGTTACCACAATAAGAATTGTCAGCTTAACTTATAAAGACTGGCGAACGATGGTCGGAGGAGGACCGTGGAGATGTATTGTTGAGCCTTTTCACGGATGCCCACCCTACGCTCATATTTTTCTGTCATTTGCATCTTCATTTAGAAGGTAAGCGTCAACTTTTTCCTTGTTTCACCACCTGTACCAACCTTTTCTGAAACCAGTGTTGATTTGTCACACAAGAAAATCCGCCGTGCATTCGTCTGCGGTGCTGCCATTGTCGTTGTATTTCGAGCATGTCGTCGGATGTAGAAACAAATGGCGAGTCAAATTTTACGTCGGATGTCGAAAAGTTCGTGTGTCAAAGCGATAGTATGTAGAGGTACCACTGTAGTATGGAAAATATGGTAATTATGAAGGCTCATTATGTATTAGTAGTAGAGATGTCCCGATCGATTGGCATCCAGATCGATTGGGTCCTATCACGTCATTTTCAAAGTATTGGAATCGGCAAAAAAATATCGGCCATGCCTTTTATTAATTTTTTTTTTAAATTAAATCGTTTCCTAATTGTATTTAACGTTACAGACATAATATGTTACACTCATCCAAAGTCTTTAGTTTAGGCTTAAGGTAGGGTTATCAAATTTATCCCGATAATGGCGTAATTAATTTTTCTAAAAATGTATCACGTTAAAATATTTAACGCAATTAATGCATGTACTGCACGACCCACTCACGCATTGTCGTGCTCAATCTGTAGTGGTGCCGTTTTACCTACATAGAGAGATAAAAGGCAGCGTAAAATTAGTAGAGTGAATTTTGGCAGCCTTTGGAGCTTTTTTTTAATTGGCTAAAGCCTTACAATCCCTCTCCCTATGATTAGAAATATCATGGCAAGCAATGTGGGGAGGCAAGGTAGCAATTGATCTTTTTCTTAACACCTTATGTTATTTCCCAAAGCAGAGAAGATTTATCAATTGGTAGCACTACGCAGAGTCATGGTTCCACTTCCCATCATGCATTTGGGCATGGCTACAGTATCATTAACTGAAAGCTCAACACATACACTAGATGGCAATATTTAGTCACAATATACAAAGTCACAAGTCTTTCTATCCGTGGATCCCTCCTCTCACAGAAAGAATGTTAATAATGTAAATGCCATCTTGAGGATTTATTGTCATAATAAACAAATACAGTACTTATGTACTGTATGTTGAATGTATATATTCGTCCGAGGTTTATTCATTTTTTTCTTAATGCATTGCCAAATGTATATGATCGGGAAAAATTATCGGGAATGATTGGAATTGAATCGGGAGCAAAAAAAAAAGCTATCGGATCGGGAAATATCGGGATCGGCAGATACTCAAACTCAAACGATCAGGATCGGATCGGGAGCAAAAAAACATGATCGGAACAACCGTAATTAGTATCCAACTTAGTCATTTTGATAGTAGGCTAATATAGCTAAGATCGATACATACAGTATGTGTTGCATTCATTATGAGGCTTTAAATTTTTTGCGGCTCCAGACATATTTGTTTGTTTGCTCCAATATGGCTCTTTCAACATTTTAGGTTGCCGAACCCGGACCTGATGAATTGTTGAACATTACAGAACCTCATCCAAGTAAAATTTACCTTTATTTACTTCCTTTGGCTTAAACGGCGTTTAGACTCCGACGGAAACATTCAGACTATAGATGATTCAAATGAATGAATGGTGGTTTGACTGACTTGGTAGATGCTGTGTGTTAAAGAAGGCGGGGCCAGCAGAGGGTGATGCTGCGCTCTGATTTGTTGAGCATATCAACACTTACATACAATGGCGGTTTCTGGCACGGTGCGGTTGGGCGGTCGCCCATGGTGGCAAATTGCTAGGGGCGCGTGCATTATGTACATGCGAGTAAGTGTCTACTATTATAATTGTCGCCCCTAGCATTGCAACGACGCCCCCTGCAGACTGCAGTTACCGTCTACACGCAACACCACAAGGAGAAGGAGGTGGGAGCGGTGATTGGATCAGTTAACAGGAGAGGCGTGCGAAATTTACGATTCTTAGATTATTCGTGATTCGGCCGTGGAAGATTCGAGGACGATTCACAAACATCCAAATTCCGATTATTGAATTATACCAGGTAAAGCGGAACTAAAACACAGTCGGCGCGGTCTTCGGGACGCAATGAGGAACGGACCAAGAGTAAATATCATGTTCAATTCATGCCGCTAGATAAAAAAAAACAATCATACCTGACTGCGGCCAACAGCCACTAAAAAGCAACGCCCAGTTGCTAGTTGCTGCAAACATACGGCTATTGTAGATATCACATATATGTAAAACTAGATGCAAAATGACAGACAACGGCGTTGTTAGAACATGTATAAGAGAACTAGATGCGAAATGACAGACTCGGCCACAATTAGTAAAGAGCCGCCATCTTAGAGCAGTAGACTTCTCGAGAAGGCTCTGTTTTAGCTAACCTAATTAACTTCTTATGTAAAAAAAAAAAAAAAACTCCTAAATCTGCAAAATCTTGACTGGAATCTATCTTTAAATGATGAAACATTTTTAAAACTTTGTTATGTCAAAAGTAGAAAGAAGGCAAATTATGGAAGAACGGGAGCAATTTTAACGTTAACGGTTGATTCACAACATTAAATTAATTGAATGTAGTTTAAAGCTGCTGATACAGAATGGAGACTTGAGTATTTTATTTACTGTTTTGAACTGTTAATTTGATACTAAAATAGTAGTTTGGTTTAGCCAGAGAGGATTTTTTAACAATTTTGGAACTAATGTACAAAACATTAAAAGAGGGGCAGCATCAATAATCAATTTATAATCGAATCGGAGCCTCTGAATCGTAATCAAATCGTTAGGTGCCCAAAGATTCCCACCTCTATTTAACAGTGTCACTCAATTAGGGTCTGTTAAGAATTCTTCAAGTCCTTTAACAGTTTAGCCGTTTCATGAATATACTTTCTATTTAGAGCGACTCTTATTTTGGAAACTGCTCGATTTTGTAGTTGATTTTTTTTTCTTTTATCTCAGACAATGTGTTTTAGGTTGTTTTATTTACCTGACATGTTTCAGCAACTACTTCCGCCTTCATCAGAGGATCGTGTTTTTATTTCCAGTTCTGTGTTTCCCGGTTCATGCGTCGGCTCATTCATTGATGATGTGAGTTTGCCTTGTAATGTGAATTAAAGGAGCAGCACATATATCATGAACATTCCTCACAGTGCTCGGTGGTTAGCTTGTTTTTTATCGGCTACGATTGTTAGCATCATATCAAAACACTCGTAATTTTGTAGTTGTTAGCTTGTTTTTTTTTTTAATCGGCTACGACTGTTGGAAACCATATAAAAAAAAAAATTAATGTGAGTGAATGCATTGTTCTGAAGGGATATAGCGTGTAAATGTTCACTATCGTTGGTTTATAGTTAAAATGATGTGGTTTAATGTTTAATAAGCCAAGCACATTAAGAGGTCTGTGAATGTTGACTCTACAGTATGTGTATATAAAACTAAAAATTTTAATTATTAAAAACAATATATGAATGATTAAATATTAAAAATATATAATAATGATTGCCAATATATATTTTTTAATAAGCAAAAATATTTTTTTTGCCCTATTAAGGCTTAAATGTCTTTAGTGTCCACATTTGAACCCTTGTCCTGCGAAGAGTTAAATAAGAGAATGTCATTCACTCAACATTTGGATTCTACCCGCTGTTTGCTGACTTTGACATTTAATCAGCAGAACGCTTGAAATTTGCATAATCAAACAACTAATATTATCATCAACTGAGCGGAGACATTAAACAGTAAATATCACATTTGTCTGCATTCAAAAGGAGGCCACTCTGACGTTTTGTAGTTCATCTTGTGGCTGATTAAAGCCATAAATGAAAAGGTTGCATGCAAATTTCACTTTTTGGTTTTAACAGTGTTGTTAATAATGACGTTAGAGTACAACGGCGTTATTTTTTTCAGTAGTGAGTAATCTAATTAATTACTTTTCTCATCTTGGCAACGCTGGTACCGTTACTGAAAGGCGTGCATTACTATGCGTTACTATGTTGGTTGAATGACGCGAGAAAAGTCTGAGAGAGACGGACTTACAGTGGGGCAAATAAGTATTTAGTCAAACACTATTTGTGCAAGTTCTCCCACTTGAAAATATTAGAGAGGCCTGTAATTGTCAACATGGGGAAACCTCAAACATGAGAGACAGAATGTGAAAAAAAAAACCAGAAAATCAAATTGTTTGATTTTTAAAGAATTTATTTGCAAATCATGGTGGAAAATAAGTATTTGGTCAATACCAAAAGTTCATCTCAATACCTTGTTATGTACCCTTTGTTGGCAAAAACGGAGGCCAAAGGTTTTCTGGAACTCTTCACAAGCTTTTCACACACTGTTGCTGGTATTTTGGCCCATTCCTCCATGCAGATCTTCTCTATAGCAGTGATGTTTTGGGGCTGTCGTTGGGCAACACGGACTTTCAACTCCCTCCTCACCCCGTGGCGTCAAAATGATAACAAGAACGGTGAGCAAAAATCCCAGAACCACACGGGGGGACCTAGTGAATGACCGACAGAGAGCTGGGACCACAGTAACAAAGGCTACTATCAGTAACACAATGCGCCGCCAGGGACTCAAATCCTGCACTGCCAGACGTGTCCCCCTGCTGAAGAAAGTACACGTCCAGGCCCGTCTGCGGTTCGCTAGAGAGCATTTAGATGAACCAGAAGAGGACTGGGAGAATGTCTTATGGTCAGATGAAACCAAACTAGAAGTTTTTGGTAGAAACACAGGTTCTCGTGTTTGGAGGAGAAAGAATACTCAATTGCACCATACCCACTGTGAAGCATGGGGGTGGAAACATCATGCTTTGGGGCTGTTTTTCTGCAAAAGGACCAAGATGACTGATCCGTGTAAAGTAAAGAATGAATGGGGCCTTGTATCGAGAGATTTTGAGTGAAAATCTCCTTAAATCAGCGAGGGCATTGAAGATGAGATGTGGCTGGGTCTTTCAGCATGACAATGATCCAAAACACACAGCCGGGGCAACAAAGGAGTGGCTTCATAAGAAGCATTTCAAGGTCCTGGAGTGGCCTAGCCAGTCTCCAGGTCTCAACCCCATAAACAATCTGTGCATGGAGTTGAAAGTCCGTGTTGCCCAACGACAGCCCCAAAACATCACTGCTCTAGAGGAGATCTGCATGGAGGAATGGGCCAAAATACCAGCAATAGTGTGTGAAAAACTTCTGAAGAGTTACAGAAAACGCTTGGCCTCCGTTATTGCCAACAAAGGGTACATAACAAAGTATTGAGATGAACTTTTGGTATAGACCAAATACTTATTTTCCACCATGATTTGCAATTAAATTCTTTAAGAATCAAACAATGTGATCTTCTGTTTTTCTTTTTTCACATTCTGTCTCTTATGGTTGAGGTTTACCCATGTTGACAATTACAGGCCTCTTTAATATTTTCAAGTGGGCGAACTTGCACAATTAGTGGTTGACTAAATACTTATTTGCCCCACTGTATATGGTCGGCTCAATGCACAGGAGATGAAGCACTAATGAATGAAATATATAGCTTTAACAAATAAACAAGGTAAAATTGTTGCTTAGATGTGTTTTGGAATAACACAAAATGCCTGATTAATATTACCGTATGGGCCCGAATATAAGACAGTGTTTTTTGCATTGAAATAAGACTGAAAAAGTGGGGGTCGTCTTATATTTGGGGTCTAGACATTATACCCTTTCACGACGCTAGATGGCGCCAGATATCATTGAAGCGATGTTCTGTCATGACAGATCTCAGCTACTCTTTGTAGTTTAACCAGTTAGCATTATTTTATTGCAATGTTTTTCTTTATTCAGATTTGTTTCAAGACTACAGTTACAGTTAGACCTCACTTTGATGGTTAATGCAGTTATTGCAATTTTGTTGTTTTACCACAATAGATTGGTTTATTTACATTTCAAAAACCAGAAGCCAATCATTTACGAATGGGATTGCACTTTAGTTTACATATTTAAATGTTCAGATATTAAGGTTTGAATGAGGCAAAATAACATTCCCTCAAATATATTGTTATAATCATTTCTTTCAAATGTACTGTAATTACTTTCTGTGTAAAAATTGGTGTTCAAAAGGTCTTTTTTCAAACTTGAGTCTTGAAAAAGAGGGGGTCATCTTATAATCAGGGCTGTCTTATATTCCGGCCAATATGGTATATCTCTCCTAATCACTATTCATGAAAGCTCAAAATAAGTGTTAGTTTTGTCAGTTGTTCAGTTTTTGGTGAAATTATTGAAGATATGCTTTTTTTATTTACAGCAGACTATGACAAAGGAGATACGAACTGGACCGGACTAGCACGAGACCACCAGACACGAGATTGACTCAAACTCCACTACAGCTGGTTATGATCCTGTGCACTCACGCACTTACACGGTAATTATGTTCAGAAGAAGTCAGTGAAATTTTTCTTGGAGTGTTCGACTGATTTGTAGTGTCTTTTTCAGAAAGGGGGCAAGATGTTTGTGGAGTCTGTGGTTCGATGGGCGGCGTGGGGCATCCTGATCCAGACGGGACTGGGCGTCACCGCAGGAGGTTGTCCTCCTCGCTGTTCGTGTCGGCCAGAAACGAAGGAAGTCATCTGCTCCGGCAAACATTTCACCTCCATCCCAGACGGCTTTTCTGGCGATGCGAGACGTGTGGATTTATCCTACAACAAGATTCGGACCGTGGGACGCCGCCAGTTCTATAACCTCCATGAACTTCAAGATCTGGACCTGAGTGAGAATATGATCTCTATGATCGAGGTGGAAGCTTTCCAAGGACTCCAGAATCTCAGGACGCTTCGGATTAAGAACAATCGACTGAAAATCCTCCCTGTTGGAGTTTTCTCCGGCCTGTCCGATCTACGGTTTTTGGATCTGAGCCAGAATGAGCTCCTCGTCTTCTTAGACTACACCTTCAGAGAAACGGTGAACCTGCAGACGCTGGATGCCGACGAGAACGACTTGGTGTTTGTCTCGCAGCGAGCTTTTTACGGTCTGCAGAGTTTGCAGGAGCTCCACATCGATCGCAGTAATTTGACTTCCATTCCTACTGAGGCGCTGTCTCAGCTCCAGAGCCTCACGTATCTCCGCATGCTCCGACTGACCATTTCCGCACTGCCCAACAACGCTTTCCGCCGCCTGCACCGGCTACGCACCCTCATCTTGGCGAACTGGCCATCATTGGACACGGTGGCTAGCAACAGCCTGGTCGGACTCAACCTGACCGCTTTGGTCATCAGCGGGTGCAACCTCAGCACGGTGCCGTACTCGGCTTTGCGGCACTTGGTTTACCTGCGCTTCCTGGATCTGTCCTACAACCCAATCACCGTTATTCAAGGTAATCTATTGCGGGACCTTGTCAGACTCCAGGAGTTGCACTTAGCTGGGGGGAACCTGCTGCGGATAGATCCTGGAGCCTTCAAGGGCCTCGCCTCACTCCGCATGCTCAACTTGACATCCAACCAGCTCACCACTTTCGAGGAAAACACGTTGCATTCGGTGGGGAACCTCCAGGTGCTGAGGTTAGACGGAAACCCTCTTTCCTGTGACTGCCGTCTGCTCTGGGTGGTCCGTCGGCGATTACGCTTGAACTTTGACGGACGTCAGCCCACGTGCTCATCCCCCGAGACGGTAAGGCAGCGAGAATTTAGAGACTTTTCCGAAAAAGAGCTGCCAAGACTGTTCACTTGCCGGCCCGCTCGGATCCTGGACCGTAGGCCCCAGGAGGCCAGAGTGGAGGACGGAACCACGGTTCTCTTCTCCTGCAAGGCCGAAGGGGATCCCGCTCCATCCATTACCTGGATCTCCTCCCACAAGAATGTGGTTACGCCGGTGGGAAGAATCAGAGTCCTACCCAACGGTACTCTAGAGGTGCGGTTTGCGCAGGTCCACGACAGCGGCATCTATCAGTGTCAGGCCAGCAACGCTGCTGGGAATGACAGCATATCAGTTGGCCTCTATGTGAAGGGAGGCTCGCGCAACCGGACCATCCCGTTCTTCACCGAAGAGGACTGGTCGGAGCCTCCGATCCCCCAAGCTACTAACTCTTCAGCCCAAATGGCCAAGCCATACCCCTTTGACGCAAAGACGCTGATCATCGCCACCACCATGGGTTTCCTATCCTTCCTCAGCTCGGTGGCCATTTGCTTTATTTTCATGTTCTTCTGGAGCCAAAGCAAAGGCCAAATCAAACACACAGCCACCATCGACTTTGTTCCTCGCTCCTCCATGGGTGGTGGAGGGGACGGCGGGGATGGCGGCAGGTTCACCATGAAACTTATCTAAAGTCAACTGCTACTATAGAAACATTTTCAGAGACAGTTTCTTGGACTTCCTCCAACTTAAAAGCAGGGGTTCTCAAACTCATTGACTGCCATTGACAGTGCTAGGCTTAAGCTGTAATATTATGGAATTGGAAGTCAAAGTAAACTGAAAAATTCTATTCAATTCACAAAATAAGATGTATTATCTGAGAAAATACACATTTTAATCTATTCAAAAAAGCACTTACCGTATTGGCCCGAATATAAGACAGTGTTTTTTGCATTGAAATTAGACTGAAAAAGAGGGAGGTCGTCTTATATTTGGGCCAATACATGTAGTATTGTAGTATCCAGTATATGGTACTACAGGATAAAGGCTGCCCTCTAATGGCTAAGTCAGAACCTAGAGGCAACACAGGCACCAATAAACCCATGTGATGTGTGTGCTTGCCTTCTTTTGGCAAATTCTTAACCTACAGAAGGCTGCCCTCTACTGGTTTTGGCTTCTAACTCCAATTCCGCAATTAGTGAATCAGCCCTGATACAAAAAATAAAATAAAAAATTAAGCTTCGAGGACCGGTGCGTATACATACACCCGTAGAATATACCTACCAAATTTCATTGTGATCTGTCCACTAATGAGAACGGAATGACCCAAAATGATGGTGTACACTAGGGCTGTCATAATTATCGCGTTAACGGGCGGTAATTAATTTTTTAAATTAATCACGTTAAAATATTTGACGCATTTAACGCACATGCCCCGCTCAAACAGATTAAAATGACAGCAGAGTGTAACGTCTGCTTGTTACTTGTTTTTTGGTGTTTAGCGCCCTCTGCTGGCGCTTGGGTCCAACTGATTGACATCAACAATGGCGAGCTATTAGTATATTTTTTGATTGAAAATTTTACAAATTTTAATAAAACGAAAACACTAAGAGGGGTTTTAATTAGAGATGTCGATCGGGTCCGATCACTTCATTTTCAAAGTATCGGAATCGGCAAAAAAATATCGGCCATGCCTTTTTTTAATATATAAATATTTGTTAATTAAATCATTTTCTAATTGTATTTAACGTTACAGACATAATATGTTACACTTATCCGGTCTTTAGTTTAGGCTTAAGGTAGGGTTATCAAATTTATCCCAATAACGGCGGTAATTATTTTTTTAATAAATGTATCACATTAAAATATTTAAAGCATTTAATGCATGCGCTGCACGACCGACTCACGCATTGTGACGCTCCATCTGTAATGGCGCCGTTTTGCCAATATAGAGAGCTAAAAGGCAGCGTAACATGAGTAGCGTGAATTTTGGCAGCATTAGGAGCCTTATTTTAATTGGCTAAAGCCTTACAATCCCTCTCCCTATGATTAGAAATATCATAGGAAGCAATGTAGGGAATCAAGGTAGCAATTGATCTTTTTCTTGACACCTATATCTCAGCGCAGAGAAGATATATGAATTGGTAGCACTACCCACAGTCGTGGTTTCACTTGTCATGGTTCCACTTCCCATCATGCATTGGGCATGGCCTTCAGTATCATTTACTGAAAGCTCAACAAATACACTAGATGGGAATATTTAGTCACAATATACAAAGTCACAAGTCTTTCTATCCGTGGATCCCTCTCACAGAAAGAATGTTAATAATGTAAATGCCATCTTGAGGATTTATTGTCATAATAAATACATTACTTATGTACTGTATGTTGAATGTATATATTCGTCCGAGTTTTAGTCTTTTTTTTCTTAATGCATTGCCAAAATGTATATGATCGGGAAAAATTATCGGGAATGATTGGAATTGAATCGTGAGCAAAAAAAAAACAATCGGATCGGGAAATATCGGGATCGGCAGATACTCCAACTAAAATGATTGGGATCGGATCGGGAGCAAAAAAACATGATCGGAACAACCCTAGTTTTAATATAACATTTCTATAACTTGTACTAACATTTATCTTTCTATCCATGGATCGCTTTAAGAGAATGTTAATAATGTTAAAGCCATCTTGTTGATTTATTGTTATAATAAACAAATACAGTACTTATCTACTATATGTTGAATGTATATATCCGTCTTGTGTCTTTCCATTCCAACAATCATTTACAGAAAAATTTGGCATATTTTATAGATGGTTTGAATTGAGATTAATTACGATTAATTAGTTTTTAAGCTGTAATTAACTCGATTAAAAATTTTAATCGTTTGACAGCCCTAGTGTACACACCAACAACAAAAAAGAGTGGTGACTTGACAGTCCCTTCAGCCTGTAACTATAATAATAATAATGAAAATAATATTTATAGTATTGTACTATGCATAATATATTAATTAATTAATGAACTAATAAAACATTTTTGTGGGAGGGTTGGCAGCGAATGAACGAACGTTCATTCGCTGCCACCCTCCCACTTCATATGGGTTGGATGTCCACTAGAAATAAACATTGAAATTCACATCAGAGAATGATTGGAAGCCTATCATTACATTCTGTGGATCGGCCATCTTGCGGCATCAACAGAATTGATGAGAAATAATGGACTCCAGTTTGAGAACCGCTGCTTATTTTAATCCATCGAACATTACACCATGCTCAACATGTGTAACTTAGCTGCTTGTCATCAACATCCAGTTACGATTAACAAAAAAAGTGCTTGCTTCAGCTTCTATTTTGTAAGATTTTCATTGCCAACACGAGTAGACTCGCTCACTGTGAACGCTAGTCAGATAAACGCAATAAATAGGTAGCAACAATTAGCTATCGGTAGCAGCTCGGACGCTTCATGTACATATGAATGTGCCCTTTACCATTTGATGCTTAACCAGGTCTTTTCTTATTTTGTTATGACACTCTTTTTGTTTTTATAAGCAAGAAACCATGCATTACTTTTGATTTTGTACCTGCGTCACACTGGTGAATATGTGCCTCACTTTCTTCTTTTGGGATGAGAATAAGCTCCTGAGTGTCACATTGTTGTAAATATGTAGGTCAAGAACGTTTGAAAGTGGATGCTAGGTTATTTTTGTGGGCCTAATAGCATAATTACTGAAGTTGTTTTTACATTACTGGATATATATCAATAGAAATGCCAATATGCTAGCTTAAAATGTGTTTTCTAGATGTTGGTGTTGATTCAGGCAAATAACCATTTTCAAAAACAACTTGAGCAATTATGCTATTAAGCTAACATTTTCTCATTAGTCTCACAATTACTTTTGATGTGTGACAACTAATAAATGCTTTAAAATTGAACAAGTGCTGTTGTTTTTTCCTTATTCTCTTTTATTTTTACATGATCGTGAAATTATTTCAAATTTGAAGAATCCCACACTAATATAAAAAAGCTCCTTGACATCCTTGTAAACTGGCAATTGCCACACTGTGCTAGAAATAACTTGGATTCAGCTAAATTGTGACATCACAGTGTATAAAGGACCAACGCTGCCCAAAAAATAATAAATAAATAAATGGATAAATAAATACCGTATTGGCCCGAATATAAGACGGTGTTTTTTGCATTGAAATAAGACTGAAAAAGAGGGGGCCGTCTTATATTCATGGTCTAGACCAGCGGTCTCAAACCGACTCCACAAAGGGCCGCAGTGGGTCCTGGTTTTTGTTCCAACAGATCCAGCACAAACAGTTCAACCAATGAGGTTTCTACTAACATAAGCAGCACCTGATTGCAATCAACTGATTACACTTGTAAGAAACCAGATTGGTGAAAAGGTATTTGTCTCGTTTGGTTGGAATGAAATCCAGTACCCCCTGCGGCCCTTTGAGGACCGGTTTGAGACCACTGGTCTAGACATTATACCTATTCACGATGCTAGATGGCGCCGGATATCATTGAAGTGATGTTCTGTCATGACAGATCTCAGCTACTCTCCCCATTCACGACGCTAGATGGTGCCAGATATCATTGAAGCGATGTTCTGTCATGACAGATCTCAGCTACTCTCAAGTTTAACCAGTTTGCATTATTTTATTGCTGTTTTTCCTTATTCAGATTTTTTCATGACTACAGTTACAGTTAGACTTCACTTGGTTAATGCAGTTATTGCAATTTTGTTGTTTTATCACAATAGATCATTCTGATGTTTACAACAATAAGCTAACTTGCATAGCAAAAGTAGGCTAGCTTGAATGCTATATAATGCTAATGTTTACAACAATAGGCTTACTTGCATAGCAAAAGTCTGCTA
This sequence comes from Corythoichthys intestinalis, assembly GCF_030265065.1. Classification (NCBI taxonomy): domain Eukaryota; kingdom Metazoa; phylum Chordata; class Actinopteri; order Syngnathiformes; family Syngnathidae; genus Corythoichthys; species Corythoichthys intestinalis. The sequence continues at coordinate 2,075,972 of NC_080398.1, forward strand.
GCTGAAATGCTATACAGTGCCTTGCAAAAGTTTTCGGTCCCCTTGAATCTTGCAACCTTTCGCCACATTTCAGGCTTCAAACATAAAGACATGAAATTTAATTTTTTTGTCAAGAATCAACAACAAGTGGGACATACTCGTGAAGTGGAACAACATTTATTGGATAATTTAAACTTTTTTAACAAATAAAAAACTGAAAAGTGGGGCGTGCAATATTATTCGGCCCCTTTACTTTCAGTGCAGCAAACTCACTCCAGAAGTTCAGGGAGGATCTCTGAATGATCCAATGTTGTCCTAAATGACCGATGATGATAAATAGAATCCACCTGTGTGTAATCAAGTTGCCGTATAAATGCACCTGCTCTGTGATACTCTCAGGGTTCTGTTTAAAGTGCAGAGAGCATTATGAAAACCAAGGAACACACCAGGCAGGTCTGAGATACTGTTGTGGAGAAGTTTAAAGACCTGAGACTGGGACGGAGATTTATCTTCCAACAGGACAATGATCCAAAACATAAAGCCAAATCTACAATGGAATGGTTCAAATATAGACGTATCCAGGTGTTAGAATGGCCAAGTCAAAGTCCAGACCTGAATCCAATCAAGAATCTGTGGAAAGAGCTGAAGACTGCTGTTCACAAACACTCTCCATCCAACCTCACTGAGCTCGAGCTGTTTTGCAAGGAAGAATGGGCAAGAATGTCAGTCTCTCGATGTGCAAAACTGATAGAAACATACCCCAAGCGACTTGCAGCTGTAATTGGAGCAAAAGGTGGCGCTACAAAGTATTAACGCAAGGGGGCCGAATAATATTGCACGCCCCACTTTTCAGTTTTTTATTTTTTTAAAAAGTTTAAATTATCCAATAAATTTTGTTCCACTTCACGATTGTGTCCCACTTGTTGTTGATTCTTGACAAAAAAATAAAATTTTATATCTTTATGTTTGAAGCCTGAAATGTGGCGAAAGGTTGCAAGGTTCAAGGGGGCCGAATACTTTTGCAAGGCACTGTATAATGGTAATCCGCTATCTGAAAAGCTATATAATGCTTATGTTTACCAGATTGCTTCAATTGATTATATTCCTGTGGATGTCGGTTTACGGGCTACATATATTTCTTTTTTTCCCCAATTAACTTTCTTACTTATTTTGTAATTATTTTTAATCTTTTTTTTATTTATAGCCGGATTCCTACTTTTATTTATTTAATTTTTAAATTTGGTCCTCCATGACAGTAGGCTAAAAGTACATTAACCCAAGTGTAAGAAAATATTTTCGAGGATAATTGTGTAACAAAATATTTACTGTTCATTTTCAGACTTTCGATTTATACTCCAGTTCGATTTATAGTCCAGAAAATAAGTGAAAATGTAGAAAAGCCTCACTTTATTTTTTAAAATATGATTATAAGCTGATTCTTGAGTCTCCCACCAGTGTTTCCTGCCTTGGCTTCTTGTTGTTATCCAACAACAGATCCAAAAACGAAACAAAGAATCACATCTAATCATCTTAAAAGCAAATCTTCACGCAGTATGATGTTTGTGTTGTTAGCGACAAAGAGAAGAAGCGTACAAGCTTACATAACCAAAGCACTTAATCTGCACTCCCAGGACTTGCAATAGAGACACAAAGTGGCCTGCTTGGAAGACAATGCAACTGTGTGGATTACATGCGCACCTGCAAATGCTTTAGTAGGTGTTTCTGTAACATTTCTTCACACAAATGCACTTTAAAGGGGAGATATTACGTAAAATTGACGTTTTAATCTCTGAGTGAGACTTTCTGCACTTCTATTGCATCAAAAGGTGCCTTTGTATGTCAACACATTCACGGACTTGTCTGTCTGATGAAGTATTAAGGTCGAACAAAGAAAGAAAAAAATAGGTCTACGAGAATTTAGATCTTAGTCGTAATATTATAAGTCACATGTTATACTACTACGACAAATGACAATATTTCAAGAAAAAAGTTATAATATCACGAAACAAAGTCAGAATACAACATAATTTTGTGTAATTATAAGAATGAATTCATACATTGTAATCAGTGTTGTTTTTGCAGCCCTTTTAATTTTTGTCTTAAGTCTTCTGGAAGAAAATACTTTTTAGTCTTGGTCATATGTTAACAGAGCCTCTAAAGGGACATAGACAGAAATAAAATAAAATTGAGCAAACTATCTGGTAGACATTAGATTTAGATAGCATTTAGGCTAACGGACTTTCGCTATGCAAGTTAACCAATTTTTATAAACATTAGTGTTATGTAGCATTTAAGATAGCGGAAGTTTGCTATGCAAGTTAGCCAACTGTTATAAACATTAGCATTATATAGCATTTAAGCTCACGGACATTTGCTATGCAAGTTAGCCAATTGCAACAATAGTAAAATAAATTCAAGCAATCTGGCGCGGACCATAAACAATCTCCGCTATCTTAAATGTTATCTAATGCTATTGTTTACAACAATTGGCTAACTTGCATAGCAAAAGTACGCTATCTTAAATGCTATATAATGCTAATGTTTACAACAATTGGCTAGCTTGCATAGCAAAAGTACGCTATCTTAAATGCTATATAATGCCAATGTTTAAAGATAGTTCAATAGCGTACCGCAAAATGCTATTTTTGGACCGCAAGACTGCGTGTCGTCACTATCGTAAACCAGAAGGGGGCCAACATAGAAGCCCGCTCGCATACAACCCATGCTAGTACTGCTTGTTTTCTGCCAGTAATCTTTCAAAAAAGAACACGCCAAGTAAACACTGCTGCTATGGTACTTGTAGAAACGACTCTAGACATTACGACCGTCCACATATGAAGGATGTTTTCTTCATACGTTTCCCGAAGCCAAAAACTCAAGAGGGAAAAAATGTAAAATATGGAGCAACTTGTGCAGACGTCCAAAACACCAGTTTAACGCCAGCAAGGTGAAACCATTCACCTTCATATGCAGTGAACATTTTGTTGGGATTGATCCATTGTCTGCCACAGCCTGCTTCAAAGAGGTAAGCCATTTCGATGTTTTTACTTATTTTGTAGCGTGGCTTTTGCCGTGCTGCTTCTGTGTGACAATGAATAACTGGGGGGGAAAAAAAAAAAAAAATATATATATATATATATATATATATATATATATACACAGTGGGGAGAACAAGTATTTGATACACTGCCAATGGGTTTTCCCATTATATATATATATATATATATATATATATATATATATATATATATATATATATATATATATATATATATATATATATATATATATATATATGAGGGCTGTCAAACGATAAAATTTTTAATCGAGTTAATCACAGCTTAAAAATTAATTAATCGTAATGAATCACAATTCAAACCATCTCCAAAATATGCCATATTAAGATAAGACACAAGACGGATATATATATTCAACATACTGTACATAAGTACTGTATTTTTTTATCATAACAATAAATCAACAAGATGGTATTAACATTATTGACATTCTGTTAAAGCGATCCATGGATGGAAAGACTTGTAGTTCTTAAAAGATAAATGTTAGTACAAGTTATATACATTTTATATTAAAAACCCTCTTAATGTTTTCATTTTAATAAAATTTGTAAAATTTTCAAACAAAAAATAAACTAGTAGCTTGCCATTGTTGATGTCAATAATTACATAATGCTCATGAATGGTGCTCAAACCCATAAAATCAGCCGCACCCAAGCACCAGCAGAGGGCGACAAAACACAAAAAAACCCAAGTAACAAATGGACATGACACTGTCATTTTAATCTGTTTGAGCGGGGCATGTGCGTTAATTGCGTCAAATATTTTAACGTGATTAATTTAAAAAATTAAATACCGCCTGTTAACGCGATAATTTTGACAGCCCTAATATATATATATATATATATATATATATATTTATATCACAACAGTCATGTTGGCCTATTTTTCTAAAATACGAATATTTAAATAAATTAGCCAGTGTGAAGTGTGAATAAATTAATAGAATTGAGATTTGTTATTAATAAAAAAAATTCAAAGTGTTCGTTGGCTGTCGCTGAGGATCATTTGCGATTGCTACACAAAAATAGTAATATAAATAACCCCCAAGAATGGTCAGAGACATAAGACAACCAGAGGATATAATATATAAGAAAGACAGGGCATATGGTGGTAATGTCTTTGTCAGTGGCGTTAGGCAATGCACACAGGAAAAAGGTGTCGATATACAGTGCCTTGCAAAAGTATTCGGCCCCCTTGAATCTTGCAACCTTTCGCCACATTTCAGGCTTCAAACATAAAGATATGAAATTTAATTTTTTTGTCAAGAATCAACAACAAGTGGGACACAATCGTGAAGTGGAACAACATTTATTGGATAATTTAAACTTTTTTAACAAATAAAAAACTGAAAAGTGGGGCGTGCAATATTATTCGGCCCCTTTACTTTCAGTGCAGCAAACTCACTCCAGAAGTTCAGTGAGGATCTCTGAATGATCCAATGTTGTCCTAAATGACCGATGATGATAAATAGAATCCACCTGTGTGTAATCAAGTCTCCGTATAAATGCACCTGCTCTGTGATAGTCTCAGGGTTCTGTTTAAAGTGCAGAGAGCATTATGAAAACCAAGGAACACACCAGGCAGGTCCGAGATACTGTTGTGGAGAAGTTTAAAGCCGGATTTGGATACAAAAAGATTTCCCAAGCTTTAAACATCTCAAGGAGCACTGTGCAAGCCATCATATTGAAATGGAAGGAGCATCAGACCACTGCAAATCTACCAAGACCCGGCCGCCCTTCCAAACTTTCTTCTCAAACAAGGAGAAAACTGATCAGAGATGCAGCCAAGAGGCCCATGATCACTCTGGATGAACTGCAGAGATCTACAGCTGAGGTGGGAGAGTCTGTCCATAGGACAACAATCAGTCGTACACTGCACAAATCTGGCCTTTATGGAAGAGTGGCAAGAAGAAAGCCATTTCTCAAAGATATCCATAAAAAGTCTTGTTTAAAGTTTGCCACAAGCCACCTGGGAGACACACCAAACATGTGGAAGAAGGTGCTCTGGTCAGATGAAACCAAAATGGAACTTTTTGGCCACAATGCAAAACGATATGTTTGGCGTAAAAGCAACACAGCTCATCACCCTGAACACACCATCCCCACTGTCAAACATCGTGGTGGCAGCATCATGGTTTGGGCCTTCTTTTCTTCAGCAGGGACAGAGAAGATGGTTAAAATTGACGGGAAGATGGATGCAGCCAAATACAGGAACATTCTGGAAGAAAACCTGTTGGTATCTGCACAAGACCTGAGACTGGGACGGAGATTTATCTTCCAACAGGACAATGATCCAAAACATAAAGCCAAATCTACAATGGAATGGTTAAAAAATAAATGTATCCAGGTGTTAGAATGGCTAAGTCAAAGTCCAGACCTGAATCCAATCGAGAATCTGTGGAAAGAGCTGAAGACTGCTGTTCACAAACACTTTCCATCCAACCTCACTGAGCTCGAGCTGTTTTGCAAGGAAGAATGGGCAAGAATGTCAGTCTCTCGATGTGCAAAACTGATAGAAACATACCCCAAGCGACTTGCAGCTGTAATTGGAGCAAAAGGTGGCGCTACAAAGTATTAATGCAAGGGGTCCGAATAATATTGCACGCCCCACTTTTCAGTTTTTTATTTGTTAAAAAAGTTTAAATTATCCAATAAATTTTGTTCCACTTCACGATTGTGTCCCACTTGTTGTTGATTCTTGACAAAAAAATTAAAATTTTATATCTTTATATTTGAAGCCTGAAATGTGGCGAAAGGTTGCAAGGTTCAAGGGTGCCGAATACTTTTGCAAGGCACTGTAAAAACTACCTCTGGATCAGGTTGGCTCTTTTCCAGCCCTCGACACTCAAGCCATCTCTTTAACTGAACATTTGTATGTTTTTCTACATCTTTACTAGTGAATTTGGCACCAGGGACATCATTTTCAGACAGAATTGGTAGGTTGTGCTCAGTAAACCTCTTGTTCGTACACTAGTTATATGCATCTAGTATGAGGGACAAACGTGAGTTTGACCCCTGTTGAGGTAATTATCGATGTTTGATTGATTAAGTATTTGCTTGATTGATTGATTGATTGATTGAATATTTGCTTGTGCTCATATGTGCCATAAATAATACATTTTGCCATATTTTTCTTATTAATATAACCAGTAAATGATTATTGCTTGCTATACCAGGTTGTAGTATAATGCTTAAGTGTTACAAAGAGTAAAAGAGGGTCGGGGTGACAACTGCCTTGCTTCATGGCCGCATCATTGCGTAACTAGACCTTCTGAGACATCTTCAGCACCTGGTGTCTGGACTTCCGTCTAGACCTTCGAGGAACAATTTTCCATCCGAGGACACCTTCCATGGCCGCAGCGTTGCATAACTGAAGTGTCTGGGTCATTTTGACTGTTTACGATTGTTTACATGAGCCTTTGCTTACACACGTGTACTCACTTAGTTCCGCCTACATGCACACACATATCCAATAAAAATCAAATGCGTGTCTCCAGCTTGCTTTCCCCCTCCCTCAGTGCGGCATCCATTTTGTATTAGGACAAACCCCTAAATAAAATACCAAGGAGGATTTTTTCTTTAGATCAATTTTGGTGACTGTCACTAGTCACTCTTTTGCTCTCCTTGGCCAAGAAAATTGAGTGTCTTCTCTCCTTATTTTTGGGTAATTTTATAATGTCTACCTAAGGATCTATTTTTGAACTTGACAACCCCCTAGCAACAGTTGCTAATGTCCTCAATATTAACAATATTAACGAGGCGACGTCTTACGTGCTGTACGCTATTGCAACAATTGGCTAACTTGTATAGCAAAAATCCGCTAGCTTAAATGCTTTATAATGCTAATGTTGACCAGTTTGTACCAGAGGCGGTGAAACACTACATAAAATACATCATAATCAATTTAGCTAAATTAGTCACACTGCATCAAAGCATGCGACAAAGACTATATAATAAATTCAATCTCATAATATGTCAACTTTAATCTCTTAATATTACATAATGTTATGTAAGATTACAACTTTTTCTCATAATTACTTGAATTTTTCTTTTATCCCAGACAATAGTTATAGACACTTCCGACTTCATCAGAGAGTCACTGGTGTTGGTGTGACGCATCTCTTTATCAGCTGATGGATTTTCTCATAATATTACGTACTATTACAAATTATTGCGAATTTAATCTCGGATTATTACAACTTTTTTCTCGTAATATTACGTACAATTACAAATTTTTACGAGCTCAATCTCGGAATATTACAAATTTTTTTCGTAATATTACAACTTTTTTCTCATAATATTAGGACTTTAATCTCCTAACGTTTGGAATTTTTCCAATAACACACAGTCGTATTTCTATGTAGGCTTATGACTATTCTCGTAATAATACGATTTTAATCGAGCAATATTATGACTATTCTACTTGTTTCTTTTTGTCTAGAATGAGCCATAAAAAGAAAAGCATTGCATGATCACATGCACAAATGCAGAATTAAAGCCTTTTGGATTACCTCGCAACCGTCTCAATCTGCTATATAGGTCTGTCTGCCAGCCCGCATATCGCCTATTTTTAAGACGACCTCTCGATTTCATTGGACGCTACACCCGAAGGTCGGATTAGAGTGGCCTCGGCTTCGCTCGTCACGTTACGGCTTCGTGGTGTCCCTGCCGGGTTATTCACGGGTCAAGAGAGTGATTTTTCTTTTTTCAAAAAGAGGAGGACAGACACAAATAAACCCATTGACTGCTATTGGTGGAGATGGATGGCCAACCCATTTTGACTGGGAGGGCTGACTATCCCAAAGACATGAGCATTCACTGTCAGGATATTCAATTAACAGTTTGGAACAGTCAGTTCAGCAGCCAATCAGAGGAGGCAGAAGGTGGACTCGTGTGGAGGTTACAAAAACTTGGCGCTGCCGCCATCTGGTGGCTAAAAAACTCACGTGCAATTATGAGCCTAAATGACGTCACTGATGTGTCTTAATGGTGAACTGTGGAACTATGATATGGAGGTTGAATCATCCAAAACTAAATATGAAGAAAGAATTTTTCAAATGAAATATATCACTCAAAAAAGGGTACACTTTGTTTTGCAAATACAAACTGCACAGTTTTGCAAGCGAAAAGGTCCTGCCTGATTCAGTCAGTCATCATGCAGTACTGTCTTGCAAAGCTCAAGTGTCTAATCCAGGGGTGTGCAAACTTTTTGCCAAGGGGGCCAGATTTGGTGTGGTAAAAATGTGGGGGGCCGACCTTGGCTGACTTTACGTAGAATAATATATTTAAGCAAATTTTAGCAAGTCATTCTGTGTGTCACATTTGTTTTATTATTTTTTTAGTGCTGAAACGATTAATCGATTAACTCAAGTATTCGATGAAAGAAAAAAGATTTGAATTAAATTTTGCTGCTTCAAGTATTCGTTTAATTAAAGTGATACATTGCCCTCTAGTCTGCCTCATTTCACATGGCTGAATCCAGCTGCTCCATGTTAAGACCAACATAAGCCAAGTTTTTGTTTGAGCTAATGTTTTTTTTTTATATATAATGCATTCGTAATTATTTAGTTTATCGGTATATTTAGCAGTTTTTTGTTTTTTTGTGGGAATATGTGTCTTAACCATTTGTCAAGAGCATTGTAACAAAAAAAGCGTTAGCGTTGTAGAACATTTAAGCTAGCAGACTTTTGCTATGTAAGTTGCTGTTTTTTTTTGTTGATCCTTATTTATTTTTTATACCTTTTGAGGCTCAACTCAGGTATTTTAATTTTTCATGTTGCTTATCCGATTACTTAATTATTCGAACTAACTAGTTCATCGATTAATCAACTACTAAAATAATCGCTAGCTGCAGCACTAATTTATTTAAAAATTAATCATTTCAACAATCTCGCAATTAACTGTTGCTTCAATTTCTTGCTTCTTCTTTTTTTTTTTTTTTGTGACTGTTGCCATTTTAGAAAATTGGGACTAAAGGGTCACACGGGGTAATGTTGCTTAGAGTGCTGCTGCCTTTTAGTGGGTAAATGAGGATCAGCATTTAGTGTGTAAGCTACCTCATATGCTGGTAGAAGTACTGCTGACCAATATATTAAGTCTGTGTGCAGGCCAGATGTTAATGATTTTATGACAGAGGCTGGGGGCCGGATGAAATTTGACCACGGGCCGCATTTGGCCCCCGGGCCGGACTTTGGACATGTCTGGTCTAATCACTTCGCAGCCATCTAATGACCAAACCAATCACGAGAGGGAGCTAGAAACGTGACCAGGAAGCAACTACAAGGGTGTGATGTCAGAGGTGGGTAGTACCGCGTGACAAGGTTCAACATTGGTAGGGACGATGTAACTGCATAAGATTCATGTACATTTTTTGCTGGGGACGGGATTAATAAAACCAAACAGATTGGGTAAACGGGAGTCAGGGCTACATTTCTCATGAATATGAACCTAATTTATTGATAGGCTAAGTCAGGGGTCCTCAAACTTTATCCTGTGAGGGCCACATAATTTTTCCCTTCTTTGATGAGGGGCCGGGGTCAGTTTGTAACAGAAAAAGTGTGACGGTTGCAGGAGTGCCGAAATGTAAAAATTTATTGATTTTCAGAAAGCCCCAATCAAATAACCCTTTCTGGATTCTTATAATATAATATAATATAATATAATATAATATAATATAATATAATATAATATAATATGATATAACAAGTCTTTACGTTTTCCCTCTTCATTCTAAATATTAGTGCTGCAACGATTAATCAAGTAATTCGATTAGAAAAAAGCTTCGAATTAAATTTTCCTGCTTCAAGTATTCTTTTAATTAAAGTGGCGTTGTGACGGTTTGTTTTGAAAGTGTTTAAATTTAGTTTTATTAATTTAGGTGGATATACTGCACCCTAGTGGCAACAGCGAATATGACATAACTCTATTAACATGGCTGAATCCTGTTGCTCCCTGTCAAGACAATATAAGGTAAGTTTTTGTTTGAGCTAATATGTTTTCTTATGCATTCCTTATTTAGTTTATAGGGGTATTTAGACTTTTTTTGAGAATATGTGTTTGAATGATTTGTTAAGCGCATTGTAACAAAAATTTTAGCATTTTATAGCATTTAAACTAGCGGACTCTTGCTATGAAAGTTAGCCAATTGTTCTTTTATTGTACTTAGATCCTCATTTATTTATTTTTAAATACCATTTGAGGCTAAGTATTTTAATTCATTTTTAAATGAAAAAGCAATTCTGCATGGTTTAAAGAAACACTTATTTTGGATTCGCATATAACGCTCTTTTGAAAGTGCAATCTCAGGGTTTGCAAAGAAAAAAAAAAACACTCACACAAAAAATACATTTTTGCTCTCACACACACAAAAAAACCCCAACTAATTTGCGAGTGTAAATATATTTTTGCAAGCACATAAATTACAATATTATGCATGTTTTTTGCAACTGCACAAAACTAGCACAATACAATTATAATATAATATAATATAATATAATATAATATAATATAATATAATATAACAAGTCTTTACGTTTTTCCTCTTCATTCAAAATATTAGTGCTGCAACGATTAATCAAGTAATTCGATTAGAAAAAAGCTTCGAATTAAATTTTACTGCTTCAAGTATTCTTTTAATTAAAGTGGCGTTGTGACGGTTTGTTTTGAAAGTGTTTGAATTTAATTTTATTACTTTAGGTGGATATACTGCCCTCTAGTGGCAACAGTGAATATGACACAACTCTATTAACATGGCTGAATCCTGGTGCTCCCTGTTAAGACCAACATAAGGTAAGTTTTTGTTTGAGCTAATATGTTTTCTTATGCATTCCTAATTTAGTTTATAGGGGTATTTAGACGTTTTTCTGCGAATATGTGTTTGAATGATTTGTTAAGCGCATTGTAACAAAAGCTTTAGCATTTTATAGCATTTAAGCTAGCAGACTCTTGCTATGAAAGTTAGCCAATTGTTCTTTTATTGTACTTAGATCCTCATTTATTTATTTTTAAATACCATTTGAGGCTAAGATTAAGTATTCTAATTCATTTTTAAATGAAAAAGCAATTCTGCATGGTTTGAAGAAACACTTATTTTGTGTTCACATATAACGCTCTTTTGAAAGTACAATCTCAGGGTTTGCAAAAAAAAACACGCACACAAAAAGTACATTTTTCTCACACACACACAAAAAAAACAACTAATTTGCGAGTGTAAAAATATTTTTGCAAGCACATAAATTACAATATTATGCGTGTTTTTTGCAAGTGCACAAAACTTGCACAATACAATTATAATATAATATAATATAATATAATATAATATAATATCACACAATTAAATACATAATAACCAAATAACCCTCTGGGTTCTTTCCAAAAAAAGCCAGAAAATAAATAACACAAGTTAAAAAAAAAAAAATAAATTGTTCAGGGGGCCGGACCGTATGTGGAGGCGGGCCGTAGTTTGGGGACCCCTGGACTAAGTGATCATTGCAAGATAAATCTGTATTGAGTAGGGCTGTCAAAATTATCGCGTTAACGGGCAGGTAATTAATTTTTTAAATTAATCACGTTAAAATATTTGACGCAATTAACGCACATGCCCCACTCAAACAGGCTAAAATGACAGTACAGTGTAATGTACGCTTGTTACTTGTTTATTGGTGTTTGGCGCCTTCTGCTAGCGTTTGGGTCCAACTTCTTTTATGGGTTAGTACCATGAGTGAGCATGGTGTAATTATTGACATCAACAATGGCGAGCTACTAGTTTATTTTTTGATGGAAAATTTTACAAATTTTAATAAAACGAAAACATTAAGAAGGGTTTTAATATAAAATTTCTATAATTTGTACTAACATTTATCTTTTAAGAACTACAAGTCTTTTTATCCATGGATGCTTTAAGAGAATGTTAATAATATTAATGCCATCTTGTTGATTTATTGTTATAATAAACAAATACAGTACTTATGTACCGTATGTTGAATGTATATATCCGTCTTATCTTTCCATTCCAACAATAATTTACAGAAAAATATGGCATATTTTATAGATGGTTTGAATTGCGATTAATTACGATTAATTTTTAAGCTGTAATTAACTCGATTAAAAATTTTAATCGTTTGACAGCCCTAGAATTGAGTTATACCAGTGCTTCTCAATTATTTTCTGTTACGCCCCTCATAGGAAGACACCATACGATGGTTCTCATGGGAAACGCAGTCTTCAAATAACTACCACTTTTGTCCACCAGCGTCGCGAAAATCGACCAAAACTGAAAAGTGTTGCTTTAAGTCCACATGAACAAAACAAAAATAAAAATTGGGTAGAAGGGGGTAAACCTCTCTTCACTACATTTCTCACAGTTTAATTAAGGTTAACAGCAGAAAATACATACAAAAGTTGAGGACACTTCTCTCTAAGCAGCTTCCTACTCAAGTTTTGCAGGTTAGCAAATTCACACAGTTTAATGTTATGCGAACTCTGATGCAGGTTGTAGCAAAATTTCAGTAGCAAATTTAGTGGTGTGCTCCCCACCTCCATAACATTGTTGTCTTTTTACATTACTTACACTGGCTGCTACTGGCTGAAAAAAAACTTCTAATATCCCACCTCTTTGAAGGGGGCGGATGAGGAGGCATGTTGGCGACATGACATCTTCGTCGGGTCTTCGTCAGGTCAGTGCATGTGTGTGTGTGTGTGTGTGTCTAATACTCAGACTAAAAATATATTTTCGGACAAAAAAATATGTGCATTTATTTATCTATGTTTTATTAAATATTAATATTTTTATAGTTGCAGAAAAAATGGCTTGTAAAAAAAAAAAACCACACACAAAAAATTGTTTTTGGGCTCACTCAAAAAAAAACAACTAATTTGCGAGTGTAAAAAAATTTTGCAAGCACATAAATTACAATATTATGCATGTTTTTTTGCGATTGCACAAAATTTGTTTCTGCGCACAATTTTTTTAAAAACACAATTTTTATTTTTATTTTTTTTTAGAAATATGGCCCTTTTGTGGCTCTAATACTCAGACTATGAATATATTTTCGAATTAAAAAAATGTGTATTTCTTTATTTAGTCATTTTTTTATCAAATATCAATATTTTTTTGTAGTTGCAGAAAAAAATGGGTTTGTAAAAAAAAAAAAAAAAAAAAAAAAAAGACATAAAAAGAAATAATTCTTGCGCTCACACAAAAAAAACCCCAACTAATTTGCGAGTGTAAAAAATCTTTTCGCAAGCACATAAATTACAATGTTATGCATGTTTTTTGGGGCAAGTGCACAAAACTTGTTTCTGTGCACAATTTTTTAAAAACATAATTTTTCATTTTTTAGAAATTTGGCCGTTTTGTGCCTCTAATACTCACACTAAAAATATATTTTCGGACAAAAAAATATGTATTCATTTCATTTTTTAAAAACAAATATTAATATTTTTTTGTAGTTGTAGAAAAAATGGGTTTGCAACAAAACAAAAAACAAAAAAATTTTGCACTCACAAAAAAACCCCAACTAATTTTCAAGTGTAAAAAACATATTTGCAAGCACATAATTACAATATTATGCATGTTTTTTTTTTTTTGCAAGTGCACAAAATTTGTTTCCGCGCACAACTTTTTTAAAAACACAATTTTTTATTTTTTAAAAATTTGGCCCTTTTAGTGGCTCTAATACTCAGACAAAAAAATATGTGTATTTATTTATTTTTTATTAAATATGAATCTTTTTTAGTTGTAAAATGGGTTTTTAAAAAAAACTCCATATAAAAAAATAAATGTTTGCGCTCACAAAAAAAAAGTACCGTAATTTGCAAGTGTAAAAAATATTTTTGCAAGCACATAGATTACAATATTATGCATGTTTTTTTGCAAGTGCACAAAATTTGTTCCTGGACACAAATTTTTAAAAACCCCATTTTTTTTTTTTTTTTTTGCAAACCCGCCGTCCCCGATTTGACTTTAAAAAAACTCCCCAACAGGTGGTGTGTGTCTGCGTGCGTGTATGCATGTGTGTGTTGCAGCCAACTGTTGCCTGGTTGCTGCGAGGAGGAGCTTCTTCTTCATCTTCTTCCCGGCGCCACTCATCCAAGTCATCAGCCAGCCAGCAGCGAACGAGCGTCGGCCACTGAGGAAGCAAGCAATTAGCAGACTCAAATATAAAATTCTTTGTTTTTCCTTTTGGGAAAATATCTCCAAATTTTAGGGGTCTTTTTATCACGAGCATGAAGACCAACGCGCTCCTCCATCACCTCCTCCTCCTCGTGGGGCTTTTCGCCGCTGCCGTGACGGCAAAACCGGCCAGACTGAAATTTGTGGTGCACGGTAAGCACAGCTTGGTTTTTATTCATAATAATAAGAATATTAAGACCACTTTTTAAGCCAGATTCCTGCTAATTTGGATGCTTAGAAAGCGCATGAATGGATTAGTCCTTAAAACGTCCCCTCCCCCGCTGCTGCTGAAGTCAATTAAATTAACTCATTCACTCCCCTGACTGACACATTATGATTCCTGCCTTTGACGGTGATAGATGTCCAATACTTTTGAATGGGATGGGCTAGGATCACTGCTAGCACTCCCAGTCATAAAGGATTGGACGTTCATTGCCGTCAAGGGCAGCCAATTTTAATTGCTGAAATAGAATTAAAGCTGTTTTAATAGTAGGAAGGTTGTACATGTGTTGTCTCAGTTTTCGTGTTAAAATGTCAAAGTTAACATGCAGTCAAAGTAATAAAAAAAAAAAAAATTAAACAAGAAACCCATCTGGTTCTGATGATTTACTCCAGTCCGGAGCGTGAGCGCTTTTCCTGTCAGTCACACTCGCATCCTCCACATACAAACTGCACCCTTGACGTGAAATATGGCCGAGCGGAGGCGGCGCGCAGCTGCCCGCGTCCTTGCGGGGCTGCAATGCGGGGACCGGCGAGGCTGCAGCAACCGTCCGTCGAATAACGCAAGCGTGCACGAAAAAGAGGAGGGATTGCGTGGAAAATTCCCTCCCTGAGTCATTATTTATTCCACTCACATTTTTTAAACCTCACACATCCTTGTAATGTAGGCGGGGGTGCGTAATAGAGAGGTGACGTACGTGTGTGTCGGATTAAAAAAAAAAAAAAAACGGCCTGAACAAACACGGTACTAAAGATGACGTATCACGTCATTGTGATGCAGAGCACACTCACGCATCGCGCCGCACGGATTTCAGCAGACAGGCAGACAACAAGGTGAAAGCCTTAAAGCGGGAGGTGTGAGGTCCTGATTCATGTCCTCGCATGTCCTCAGTGGTTGACCGGTTGAGGAGGAGGTCATGAGGCGGTTGAGGAATACTCTAAGAATTAGATTAGAAAGAGAAAGAGGACACAAGAGAATATATTCAGTGTGGAATTTAATGTAACTATTTTGTAGCATCAGTGGTGCATGTATAACATGAATAATTAAGTAAGTAGAAAAAACCCAGATGAGAATGGTAAGCATTGGTCTCAAATTTGCAGTCTGGGTAGGCAATTGGGTCCCACGGGATAATAATGTGCGGCCCCTAATTTGACATCAAATTGGAGTGTAAAGGCTCATTTATGCTTCTGCGTTGCAGGGATGGCGGACCCACGCCGTTAACACAAACCCTGATTTGGACCCTACCAGGGGCGTCACTAGGTTTTAAGAACAGGGGGGCTTAGCCCCCAGGTGTTACACATGATGTAAGCGAACGTAGCGTACAAACACAAAACTTCACAAACAGCTAACAAAAACTGATCAGTTATAAGTGCAATCATACATTTAATCATAGCCAAGCCAAAAATAGGTTAATCCATAGACTTTACTATCAGTTGATGGGACACGACGTTCGGGGCCGATCCATAGGGGGCCTATTTTTAAAAAACGTAAAATTCAAAGCCACTAGCGACTCCAAACCAAAACAGGCACCTCCCTTAGGCAAATGAGTCTCCTGAAAAAAAATCAAAGTCGTTCCATACTAAAATCCTGATTAATCATTTTTTCATATAAGTATAAAAAAAAATTAAAATGTCTATAAAATTCTCAGATTTTATGCTAAATGCACAAAAAAAAAAAAAAAAATCACCAAATGCAGAAATAATCACCCATATTTTCAAGATCTATAGCAATATTTAACATACAGTGCCCTCCATAATTATTGGCACCCCTGAAAAAGATGTGTTTTTTAGCTTCAATTTTTTTTTTAATTCAAATCATATGGGACCTTAATGGAAAAAAAGAGAAAAATCCAACCTTCAATACAAGTGCATTGATTCAGTGGGGAAAAAAATCCCACATAAAGAAAAAATTATTTGACATTAAATAATGTGTCAAAATTATTAGCACCCCAGGTGTTAATACTTTGTATAACCCCCTTTTGCCAACAAAACTGTTAGGTCCGCAAATGCGGAAGCAAGGTTGGACCATGCATGCAGCGGGGATGGCGTACAAAGGTTTATTAATCACAACGAAAAACAACACGCGATAGCGGAAAGGTAGAAAAAACAAAAAGGGGCCGTGACGGTAGGTCGACGGGGCTCAAATACAAACTTGAGGGTAAACTAAGACAATAGGCACGGAGCCGAAAAAGGCAAAAAATACAATACTCGAATACCTGCGCAAGTTAGAGATTCAAAAGGAGGCAGCAGACGAACAAAAATCCTAGGCAGCGGATACGTAATATAAAGACGAGAGACTATAGTGCGAGATGTCAAATAGCGATCAGCAAAGCAAATATCTCGACAGCTGTCTTTGAGATCTCCCGTGCTTAAATGCAGTGTTTATGAGCCTGCATCGGCTGTAGGTGCGACGTCGGGAACGCCCCCACAATCAGCTCTGCAACAAAACACAATCTAACCAGCAACAGAATGTGACAAAAACAAGGTCTGGGGACTGAGATGGCCATGGGAGGAGCTTGATTTTGTGTCTGGTGAACCATTTCTGCGTAGATTTGGCCATATGTTTAGGGTCATTGTCTTGCTGAAAAACCCAGTGATGACCCATCTTCAGCTTTTGGGCAGAGGGCAACAGATTTTGATTTAAAATGTCCTGGTATTTCAAAGCATTCATGATGCAATGCACCCTAACAAGGTTCCCAGGGCCTTTGGAAGCGAAACAGCCCCACAGCATCACTGACCCACCCCCATACTAGACAGTGGGTACAAAAATACACACGGTCTCAGTTGAAGCCTGGGACCGTGTGTATTTTTGTGTGAGACCAAGATTGAGCTTTTTGACAACAAACACTCTAAGTGGGTCTGGCGTGCCACGAAAGATACGCATGCTGAAAAGCACCTAATACCCACTGTGAAGTATGGGGGTGGGTCAGTGATGCTGTGGGGCTGTTTCGCTTCCAAAGGCCCTGGGAACCTTGTTAGGGTGCATTGTATCATGAATGCTTTGAAATACCATGACATTTTCAATCAAAATCTGTTGCCCTTCTGCCCGAAAGCTGAAGATGGGTCGTCACTGGGTCTTTCAGCAAGACAATGACCCTAAACATATGGCCAAATCTACACAGAAATGGTTCACAAGACACAAAATCAAGCTCCTCCCATGGCCATCTCAGTCCCCAGACCTTGTTTTGTTGGCAAAAAGGGGTTGTACAAAGTATTAACACCAGGGGTGCTAATAATTGTGACACACATTATTTGATGTCAAATATGTTTTTTCTTTATGTGGGATTTTTTCCCCACTGGATGAATGCACTTGTATTGAAGGTTGGATTTTTCTCTTTTTTTCCATTAAGGTCCCATATTATTTGAATAAAAAAATAAATATTAGAAGCTAAAAAAATACATCTTTTTCAGGGGTGCCAATAATTATGGAGGGCACTGTATATAGAGGTTGTAAAGCAATAAAACTGCAACAAACAAAAATGAATGAAATGAACAAAGACATGTATTTTTATAATGGCTAAAAATTATTTTTTTGAAGAGATCATGTGACGAGCACCTTAGATGGTCATTTTCTTTGCATATTATTAAAATAAATAAATAAATAAATTAGGTGAGGGCAATTTTATTTTTCAAATGATTTTTTTCTTTGATTGAAAATATTTTTGGGGGATTGAATGATTTAGAAAAAACAAATATTCTACCCATAATATGGCCCAAACAGTGAAATGTTTGCTTTAATCAAGTGTTCAAATGCAAATTTTTCAATCTCAAATATTTTTTTGCATTCAATAACATTTTCTGTGATTGATTTTTTTTATTTTTTTGATTGATTTTGTTTTTTGAAAATATATATATTTGTTGAAGCAACTTATTTTTTGATTGAATAATAAAGACAAAAACGTCCTAGCCTAAATGTGGCCCGAACACATATCAACATGACTTCAATCAAAAAAGTTGCTTCAATAAAAATAAAAAAAAATTAAAAAACAAATCAAAAATAGCTTTCACATGCATTTTTTTTGAGTTTCAGATTTATTTTTGCATTCAAACACATTTTTTTTTAAAATTGAAGTGACTTTTTAAAAAATTGAAAATATATATATTTTGATTGAAGCAACTTTTTTTTAATCGAATCAACTAAAGATGATCGGGTCTAATCACGTCATTTTCAAAGTATCGGAATCGGCAAAAATATCGGACATGCCTTTTATATATATATATATATATATATATATATATATATATATATATATATATATATATATATACAGTGCCTTGCAAAAGTATTCGGCCCCCTTGAATCTTGCAACCTTTTGCCACATTTCAGGCTTCAAACATAAAGATATGAAATTTAATTTTTTTGTCAAGAATCAAATACAAGTGGGACACAATCGTTAAGTGGAACAACATTTATTGGATAATTTAAACTTTTTTAACAAATAAAAAACTGTAAAGTGGGGCGTGCAATATTATTCGGCCCCATTACTTTCAGTGCAGCAAACTCACTCCAGAAGTTCAGTGAGGATCTCTGAATGATCCAATGTTGTCCTAATTGACCGATGATGATAAATAGAATCCACCGGTGTGTAATCAAGTCTCCGTATAAATGCACCTGCTCTGTGATAGTCTCAGGGTTCTGTTTAAAGTGCAGAGAGCATTATGAAAACCAAGGAACACACCAGGCAGGTCCGAGATACTGTTGTGGAGAAGTTTAAAGCCGGATTTGGATACAAAAAGATTTCCCAAGCTTTAAACATCTCAAGGAGCACTGTGCAAGCCATCATATTGAAATGGAAGGAGCATCAGACCACTGCAAATCTACCAAGACACGGCCGTCCTTCCAAACTTTCTTCTCAAACAAGGAGAAAACTGATCAGAGATGCAGCCAAGAGGCCCATGATCACTCTGGATGAACTACAGAGATCTACAGCTGAGGTGGGAGAGTCTGTCCATAGGACAACAATCAGTCGTACACTGCACAAATCTGACCTTTATGGAAGAGTGGCAAGAAGAAAGCCATTTCTCAAAGATATCCATAAAAAGTCTCGTTTAAAGTTTGCCACAAGCCACCTGGGAGACACACCAAACATGTGGAAGAAGGTGCTCTGGTCAGATGAAACCAAAATTGAACTTTTTGGCCACAATGCAAAACGATATGTTTGGCGTAAAAGCAACACAGCTCATCACCCTGAACACACCATCCCCACTGTCAAACATGGTGGTGGCAGCATCATGGTTTGGGCCTGCTTTTCTTCAGCAGGGACAGGGAAGATGGTTAAAATTGACGGGAAGATGGATGCAGCCAAATACAGAAACATTCTGGAAGAAAACCTGTTGGTATCTGCACAAGACCTGAGACTGGGACGGAGATTTATCTTCCAACAGGACAATGATCCAAAACATAAAGCCAAATCTACAATGGAATGGTTCAAAAATAAACGTATCCAGGTGTTAGAATGGCCAAGTCAAAGTCCAGACCTGAATCCAATTGAGAATCTGTGGAAAGAGCTGAAGACTGCTGTTCACAAACACTCTCCATCCAACCTCACTGAGCTCGAGCTGTTTTGCAAGGAAGAATGGGCAAGAATGTCAGTCTCTCGATGTGCAAAACTGATAGAAACATACCCCAAGCGACTTGCAGCTGTAATTGGAGCAAAAGGTGGCGCTACAAAGTATTAACGCAAGGGGGCCGAATAATATTGCACGCCCCACTTTTCAGTTTTTTATTTTTTAAAAAAGTTTAAATTATCCAATAAATTTTGTTCCACTTCACGATTGTGTCCCACTTGTTGTTGATTCTTGACAAAAAATTAAAATTTTATATCTTTATATTTGAAGCCTGAAATGTGGCGAAAGGTTGCAAGGTTCAAGGGGGCCGAATACTTTTGCAAGGCACTGTATGTATATATATATATATATATATATATATATATATATATATATATATATATATATATATATATATATATATATATTTTTTTTTTAAATCGTTTTCTAATTGTATATAACGTTACAAAATGTCTTACACTCACCCAAAGTAGTTTTGGCTTAAAGTAGGGCTATCAAATTTATTGCGTTAATGGCGGTAATTAATCACGTTAAATAATTAACGCATGCGCTGCACGACCCTCTCACGCATTGTCGCGTTCAATCTATAAAGGCGCCGTTTTATCAATTTATAGAGCTAAACGCAGCATATAATGAATAGAGAGAATTTTGATAGCCTTTGGAGCCTTTTTTTATTTGGCTAAAGTCTTACATTCCCTCTCTCAGCAATTAAAATTAACGTGGGGAAGGAAAGTAGTAGTTGATCATTTTCTTAACACCCTATATTCCTTCCCAACGCAGAGAAGATATATCAATTGGTGCCCCTACGCACAGTCATGGTTGCACTTCCCATCATACATTTGGGTTGAATGGCTGCAGTATCATTTACTGAAAGCTCAACAAATACACTAGATGGCAATATTTAGTCACAATTTACAAAGTCACATTTATCCTTTAAGAATTACAAGTCTTTCTATCCGTGGATCCCTCTCACAGAAAGAATGTTAATAATGTAAATGCCATCTTGAGGATTTATTGTCATAATAAACAAATACAGTACTTATGTACTGTATGTTGAATGTATATATTCGCCTTTTTTTTTTATATATATATTTTTTAATTAAATCGTTTTGTAATTGTATTTAACGTTACAGACATAATATGTTACACTCATCCAGAGTCTTTAGTTTCGGCTTAAGATAGGGTTATCAAATTTATCCCGATAAAGGCGGTATTTAATTTTTTAAATAATGTATCACGTTAAAATATTTAATGCAATTAATGCACGCGCTGTACGACCCACTCACGCATTGTCGCGCACAATCTGTAATGGCGCCGTTTTACCTATTTAGAGAGCTAAAAGGCAGCGTAAAATGAGAAGAGTGAATTTTGGCAGCCTTAGGAGTCCTTTTTTAATTGGCTAAAGCCTTACAGTCCCTCTCCCTACGATTAAAAATGTCGCGGGAAGCAATGTGGAGAAGCAAGGTAGCAATTGATCTTTTTCTTAACACCCTATGTTATTTCCCAACGCAGAGAAGATATATCAATTGGTAGCACTACGCACAGTCATGGTTGCTAAAGGCGTGTTACATCCACCCATCATGCATTTGGGCATGGCATTAGATGGCAATATTTAGTCACAATATACAAAGTCACAAATCTTTCTATCCGTGGATCCCTCTCACAGAAAGAATGTTAATAATGTAAATGCCATCTTGAGGATTTGTTGTCATAATAAACAAATACATTACTTATGAACTGTATGTTGAATGTGTATATTCGTCCGAGTTTTATTCATTTTTTTCTTAATGCATTGCCAAAATGTATATGATCGGGAAAAATTATCGGGAATGATTTGAATCGGGAGCAAAAAAAAAAAAGCAATCGGATCGGGATACTCAAACTAAAACGATCGGGATCGGATCGGGAGCAAAAAAACATGATTGGAACAACCCTAGAATCAACTTTTTTGGATTGAATAATAAAGACACAAATCTACCTCCATATGGCTCCGCCCAGGCGATACAATTTTTGACTGGGGTAACTACATTGGCATGACGCCGGCGGGCGTACCATATTTAATGGATGAACCTAAGCAGCCTGATTTAGAATTCCCCTCTAAAAGGATAGGAAACAAAAAACGCTCATTGTCAACGTATAAATTTTATTGCTGACACTGCGTTTCGGGGTCATCAACATGTTGTGCCCCCATTAGCTGCCAACCCTCCCACTCTCATCATTGACACTGAAGACACTCAATGACACTGAAAGACACACAATGTGGCGTACACACAATGAAATAATCCATAAACAGTTGTCTGGCTATTGAGAGCTCTGTAGGTGAGTCATAAGGACTTCACACATTCTGGTCGATGGGAGTCTGTCACTGAAATAAAGCATATGTACTGCGCTTTTAGTTTTCTTTGAAACACGATCGATATTGGACCATGTCTCAATACCATACAGTATATTTATTACAGTCAGCCTTGAAGCATTACAAGCACACATTTAATGATATTACTTCTGATCATAACCAGAACATTTCTTTGATTTCTTTGCTGCGCTCGCAGCCTAATTAGGACTTTTTCTTGAGAATCTCATTAACAGCAGACTTGCTCCTGCTAAGACCGAGTACCATTGTACGTTTTTAATGAGTAGAACAAGCCGACAAGCAGGACATTCATTTCCACCTCTTAACTCTGAAGTGTTAATTTGCAAGGCTTGAAATTATTCAGCGCATAAATCATAAAATATCTCATTTGTAATCTTTTAGAAGGCTTGCAATTGGATTTGTTTTAAAATGTGTTTTATTAGATGATGTCTAGCAAAAACACCATACGTTTTTGGGGCTGGTCTTTCAACGTGATGAATGACTTGTTTCCACCCGCTGTTTTTTTCACATGCGAGTGAGCCACCGCTCATCCTGCGTCACTTACAAGGCCGATGGCGAGTCGGTTTTTTGTTACCATGATGCCTCGGGGACAAGGGCATCACTAGATCTGATACAATACTGGGGTCAAGTGGAGCACTGGCGAGCGAGTAAATTTTCTTTTTAGCGCTGATCTATCACAAAATGTTAGAAATAGCACTTTAAAGTGCATGTGACACGAAAAAGCATGTTTATTTCATAATACACGCGGTGTTTTATGCCCCTGAATGATATGGACCGCTTGGATGTGTGTGGAAGCGATCGCTATATTTATTTAGTCTTTTGAATCCCTCGCCATGAAAATGAGTGACTTCCGGCTTCGGTCTTGCATTGAGTAGGAGGGCGCTGTGACGTGTACGGTAGAAGACGTCCTCTTCACTATACAGCGTACTGATGTGTATGAGGACGAAGGATTCAGCTGATTTTGCAGATTAATACGTATATTTTTCGCATCACGCCAGCCAAATGGCTGCAGAAAAATCATTCTGTATGAGGGAGAGGCGTATGCGCCTTTTTGGAGTTTCAAAAGGTTCCCATTCACCGTGGATATTTACTGTGGGACCAATGGACTTACGAGGAAGTGAGTAAACATCTTGTTTTGTATTATGTCAAATACGAATACATCGATTACAAAGTAAACACTTCAAACTTCCTTTAAATAAAGGACTAATTACGTTTGATCATTGACAGGCATGTAAAAAGCTCTCCCCATGCTCATTAGCAGCATGTTAGCTGCACAACAACTCCAGCCGCCCTCCTCCGGGGAACGGACTGTAAATTGCTCTCCGCCGGGCGGTTTGCCGATCCGCGAAGACAATCGACAACCGGGTCGTCATGTCAAATAATCCAGGCTAGTTATGTGTGATTTTCCGCTTCGAAGACTTTGAAACATCACTCAGTTCGGGTTAGCATGTCGGCTAGCTGTCACGCCTCCTGGTTTGTTTACATTCTCCGAAGCCGGGAAAGGGAAATGACATATGTCCGATTTAGGTGTCATAAAATATCGTTCGGGAGGTGCGACAGTAAAGGTGAAGTCAACAGTTTTGACCATTATGGAGTAATTTTGCCACGTCGTCCTGAATAAATGCATTTTTATTATTTCATAT